>NC_069141.1:63491688-63751688 GCF_943734755.1 Anopheles moucheti
ACCGACAACAAGACTCTTTGCAAGAAGTGATTGCGAATCTATTAACATAGTGTGGATTCAGGTACGTCCAGGATATAGCGGGAACAAACAACGTAAGAGGTCTAATCAATTGCTCATTTCACTCCAAATTGCTAAGCTTGAGTTATCGTTTTATATTGTAGATTTCGCTCTGCGGAAATTACAACTAGCAACACACAAGCGCACACATACTCTGTTAAAGAAGGTATACGTTTTGGTAGGTTTGTACGCGTAGGCAATCGGTTGCACTTTGGTAAGAGAAGTTCTAAACTTATACCCGGTCGGTCGCTATGTTGTGTCCTGAAAAAGAACCAAATCAAAAAAAAAACGGTTTCCATCCATACAGCAGCAGAAAACGAAAGTAGTATCTACAATTCCGGAGTGTTGGAACTCTACAGGGTCAACCCAGGGTGAGTGATACATAACATGTAACGCTGGCGTGCTCAAACTCAGCGAAAATCCATTGTTTATTGCCCTAGGGCAATAATTCTTTGCATTCCCGTCAATGAACTTTCTGTGCACCAATAAGTGCTCCAGTAGAAGGAAGGGCGGGAATTTGTGATGTGTTGGTATAAATGATCAATATTCCATCGTAAAAATGGTAAATAGTAGGTCCGTAAATATACACTTTCTATCGCAAAAACTGAACCCGGAACGGAAACACTTCGTTGCCAGCCGTATGTAAGTATTCGCAAACGGTACTCCATGGGTAAGCTGATTGTGATAATGGTAATAATGACGGGTAAAGCGCCTGTTGTAAGTTACATGCAACATGAATCGTAAGTCCATAACTGAGTTCTGTAAATTCATTGATATTGTGTCATTGGAGGTACGGGTGTCCTGGCCGAGATTGTGGTTGCTGCTGCTGTTATGGTTAATGACAATATGATGGTTAGTATGTTGCCGATACCGGAGGAGTTACGATCAGTGATGGTAATAGCAAATAGGTAAAAACAAAACCATATTGATGTACGAAATACACACAAAAACACACACAAGTACACATAACCGAAAGGCAACGGTTATGTTGCTAGGGTCACCGTACCAGCACCTTGTAGACCGCGCATCCTCGGTGGTTAGTAGGTACACCACGCGGTTGTGTTTTTGAAACATCAGAAAAATGCGGCGGTACAGTAAACGTCCGTGTCGTCGTTGTCCCAACACATGTTCCAACGCAGCGCAAATGTACACGCGTGGACATAGGAAGGGATATAAAGTCTAACTTTTTTGTTTCTCTGCGCATTGGCAACCTTTTTCCCTTACGTAAGTATGGTGTGCGCATCGCAGGTAAACGGTAACGAGACGACAAACGATATGTTAAGGTACGAATCGTGTAGAAATGTGGGTCCTCAGGTATTCGGAAGAGGTGTGCTAAATGAACACTCTAGTATCGACTGGCAAGGGAAATAGCGTTCCGAGTCGTTAGTGCGTTGCTCTTTGCTAATAATTTACCATTCTGCAAAGATTTCATTCCCCGGGTAGGTATCATCCAACCGATCTCTCCCGCAAAGCAATAGTGATTATTTTCATCGTTTAGTCAGGACTATCTTATCAGCGAAGCCAATAAAATATCCTTCCTTACTAATATCCATACTCTCAACTCAATCTAAACTTCTTCTCCTATGTGTTGTTGGTGCTGTGCGTTGAAGCATCTCAAAATGATCAGTAATGTTAATCGATTGCTATATTCGTTCCGGCGCGTTGTGTTATAGATTGATATAGCCCCATATTAGACATAAACAAAACGGCAGGGTGTTAAAGTGCAGTTGCGGAACTTTCATGCCATTATCCTATGCACATTTCGCATCGTGTGTCGTGCCACCGGTGGGTCCCGGCCGGCGAATGTTTGGCGCGACCCATGAGCCACGAGCTCTCGACCGCTTTTTGTACTATTTTCTTTTTCTTTTGACTCTCTTTTTCCTGCCCTGTCGCGCATTGTCACTGTGTATCCCTCTTCCTCGTGCGTGGTACAATGATCTGAATGTGTATGATGTGTGTGAATGCTTCCGCTCTGCGCGCCTTCATCGACGGGCCATCACGCTCAACCGGCTGACGGGGACGATGAACTTTACAGCGGCCTACAAGCATGCGGACGGTAAGAAAATAGACGGTAAGCGCGTCCTGGTGGACGTGGAACGGGCCCGAACAGTGAAGGGATGGCTCCCGAGACGGTTAGGTGGTGGATTGGGTGGTACGCGACGTGGCGGACCGGACGTTAACATCAAGCACTCTGGCCGGGAGGACAACGAACGGGAGAGGGAGCGCTATCGGCTCGAACGCGAACGAGAGGATCGCGATCGTCGGGAACGAGATCGACCCGATAATCGTAAGTGTGCATGATACACCAAATCATTATGGAACTTACCTAATTTTCACTATTCATTGCAGGATTCGATCGCCGGAGGTCTCGTTCTCGTGATCGTGACCGTCGTCACCGTAGCCGGTCAAAGGATCGCAGCAGGCGGAGGCGCAGTCGTGAGCGTGAGATGGATGAACGCGGTGAACGTTGGGATAATAAGGATCGGGAACGCGAGCGTGATCGCAGCAGGGATCGGGATAAGGACCGTAAGCGCAAACGTAGCCGCTCGCGGGATCGCGATCGGGCGGAGAAAAGTCGTCATAAGCGTAGTGATCGCGATCGGGGCGAGCGGGAACGAATGGATCGTGGTGGTGGCTCCGGTAACGGTGGCGCTGAACGTAAGGAACGAAAACCAGACTTCCGCGAGGGTGAAATCAAGATCAAGGAGGAGCCAATCGACGGTAAGTAGCGTAATGTGGAAATGTAACTTTAGAAAGCCAGAATTTGCAACAATTAGATCCGTGGTAGTTCTTTTCAAATTCTAAGGTTCTAGTGCGTTGATCTCAGCGAATATGTTGCTAGAGTAGTGTTCACACTGACGCGAAATTCCAGGGCTATCAGTTGTGAAGCTGTTAACTGTTTGGTAGTATCTAAATTTCGTACATACGCTTGTCCATTTTGTTTATCTCAATATTCTTCAACAGTTTACATGTATACATGTCGCTGATCGTTCCGTATGTTTTTTGTTGTTGTTTCTACAGATTATCCCGACTACAGTGCCCAGTACTCTCAGTACCAGTCGCAGGTTAAGTATGAAGATGGGGAGGAAGAGAAATATCGTCCCCACGAGCACGAACCTCCACATCTTCGATCGGACAATGGACGCGGTTACGTTACCAATAATGGTGACGATGACGACGCGGATTACGATGATGATGGACAGGGTTACTAGATGAAGGCAGAGAAGACTGACTAGCGGTTTTCCCCTGCCGATGAAAATAGAGCAAACGGCAGACAAACATAGCAATGGTAATAACCTGCCTACCAAAAAAACGCCCTTCGAAGTCATCTTTCCTTTGCAAGATGATTTTATGTGCAGTTTTTTGTTATGTAAAACATTCTTAGCTCTTACATGTTCTCCTCTATTGACTCTATATTCGGTCGTCAAGTGCTACACATTGTGCCCTATTCGGTTGTTGCATTAATTTTGATTTGGTACTATAAACGTATTCTGCGGAAACCCAATTAATAATATATTGTGCTAAATATATTGCGTCGCTTCTTTTCCATTTCTATTTTGATTGAAAATAAAAAAAAGTTGATAATAACAACGCTCGATTGTAATCAATGAAATCATAAAGCAATTGATCAATTTTCCAGATCTATTTCATTCTTCGAGCGTATGCATTAAAAACAAACAGATGTTAACTATTTTTCATACTAGTTCCTTAGCAGCTAGTGGTGAATCCTGCCTGATTTCGTCTTTTGGGTTAGGAATTGGAAAGGAACTTGTGACAGTCACTATGAAAACAACAATTCTATTAATTTTAAAGGTTTGTGTGAATGACAGTTGTCTACATGGTGAGGCACTGTGTATCCGCCGGATACAGTAACATCTGGCAACTGTAGCAATTTCATCTTTAATCTTTTCTCTACACAAAACTCGGCACTCGGCAGCAGACGGCACTATAAAGTGTAGCAGAATCTAAAGATGAAGGTCAAGTGATGATCTCTTCGTTGTCGTATAAGTAGGTTGTCAATTTGAATTGAATGCAATTGTTTTTCGTTAGAACGGCCTGGCCGTATCGACTTATTGTACCACCGTAGCCGGATATAGTCAGTCATTTGCTACGGAGGATTGGTCCGGATGGGATTTTGGTCCGGTCCGTTCGTGTGAAGACCGGTTCCGCTACCATCATGCCAACGAGCCACCCTGAATTGAATGCAATTATCGATATTAATTTTTTGCCGCAAGCCGATTG
Organism: Anopheles moucheti; assembly: GCF_943734755.1. Taxonomy (NCBI): domain Eukaryota; kingdom Metazoa; phylum Arthropoda; class Insecta; order Diptera; family Culicidae; genus Anopheles; species Anopheles moucheti. The sequence continues at coordinate 63,495,988 of NC_069141.1, forward strand.
TTGCCCGATTTAATATTTTCCATATAATCAGCAATAGGAACGTGAAAGTAAAATACGGTCCGTCTTCTATCTGGTGCTGTTAACCGATAAACTCGCAAACCCTTACCTTGGGGAGCTCTTTCCGAATGGATCTAAATTTATCTAATGGAGCAAAAGAATAAATTATTTAAAAATTATTAAATGCACCGATCAAAATTAATGCAAGGACCAAATATGCATTCTTTCAACGCGCGATACACATGGATATGTGACCGTTTGTGGTCAAACAATCGGTTAGTAATAGCGCTTGTTTTATTGAAATCGTTCTCTCGTGCGCTATGCAATCGCATACTTGTAATGAAAACAATATCGCCGATTATGCGGTCATCGTTTGCAACAGATAATTTCCCTAACTAAATTTTTAACGTGTAAGTGGGCTTCGTACGAATGTGAAAAAGCATTTAAAATGGTAAGGTAACATGAGCATGTAACTTTTGGGTCATACAAAATTAACGGCACACACACTTATTCTCTACAATATCTACCCAATGGTTCAACGAATGCTGTCCGTTATGCATCCACGGAATGGAACGTCACGCCCAAGTTTTCTGTAGCACTGTGTTTTCATAGGTAAATAAAGCTAGCAGTTAAAAACAGCATCTTCCAAACGGATACGGTCGATGCGCACTGAAGCAGACTTGGAAAGAACAACGCAACCGGATGGGAATACAAGAGCTTAGTTGCAGGAACCATAACAACACACCGACTACGTTCGCTTGATTTGTTTCAACATCATTTATTCTATCACTAAAAACAGGGCAAGAAGTTGTTAAAGAATATCTGCAAGTGCGTAAAGCGAACACGAACGTTACGCATACTAAGGCGACCGTTTTGCGGTGCGGTAACAATTATAATACTGACTAATGTAAAACCCATCTGTTCGGAAGAGCTAGTCACCATGTGATAGCTCATTCGATGAGTTTCTCCTGTGAAAGGAACTTTAGCAGCGTGGAATGTTCACTGTGCTCGCGCTCATTGTTTTGCGGCTGCGATAAAGTTGGTGTCTGTGCAGCTGATGCACCTTCTTTCGTTGTGCTGGTAGCATCTTTTCCCTTTGGATCGTGGGCCCGATCGTTGTCCGGCGTATCTGCCGTTAACAAACGATTCCTTTCATCCTGTTGCTGATTTGGCGATGTTTCGCGTTGCTTATGTTCCTCCGTGTCGTGATGTGGGGTTGCACGATTCGTGCGTGTTAGTACTTTCATCAGCAGTGCATCAGAACTGTTACGGTGCTCTAGCACCTTCTTACGCTGCGGATGCTGTGGAATTGGGCCATCCTGCTGCTGGTCGGTGCGTTGCTCGTGCAGCTTCATGATGTCTTCGAACATTTCCGCCGACTGCGATTCGGAACGCTCGCGCCCCTGCCCGAATGGATACTGACGCTGAAGATCGTAACCCAGGAAGCCATCGGAACCGCGACGTAACCGACGGTTTGGTTCCTGAAATTCTTCCCCGAACGATGGTCGCAGCACGTTGTGCTTGGAGAACCAGCTGCCCACATCCTCGATGCTTTCCTTTCGCCGTCCGTACGACGCACCGTGTGTCGGTGGTTTTACAGTCGTCCGATCGCTAGCCTTCGTCTCGTCGATCCCAACGGAGGAAAGCATCGTGCTGGAACCGTCCGATTCCGTACCAAACCAATCGCTCATATATTCAATGCTATCGCGACGCCGGCCGCCTCCGTGCTTGTGGCCATGCTCAATCTTCGGCAGTTCGCCGACAATTTCTGATTTTTCTATCTTCTCAAACTCCGGATCGAAACAGTCGTCCATGTCGGACGAGGAGCGGCTGGATCCGACTAGTTTGATCGTGACATTTTCCAGCTGCTTATCACCGTCCGAACTCGTCTGGGACATCTTCTCCAACAGCTTGGACACGTTCGGGTTGGTGGGGTTTGGTTCGTTCAGTTCTGCGCTGAGTGCGTCTTCCAGGAACGTTTGGAACTGTTCGATGATGTTTTCTTTGTTGTCGGTGGCACTATACACGCAGTCCAGCACATTAACTACGTCGTGGTGCGGTAGTATTTGGCTGGATTCGATGAACGAGCCTAGGCAGAACTTTCGCAAGCTGCTATCTTCCACATCGTCTGTAAGGAATGTGCCCGCCGTAGATTCACTGAGCACATCCTTATCTGCTTCAGCTGATTCGGGCCCGGTCGAAGTTTCCGAGTGCTTGCGTGTCGGTACTTCCGGTGGTGCAAGCTGCGAAGCAGAATCCGACGTTACCACGGTCGTGCCACCGATCGTAAAGCTGGCGGGACCGTTTGGATGATCCGTGGCAGGTGTCGACGGCTGGCAAACGGGTGCTTCGTTGGATTTCCACGAAATCTTGCGCGTTGTTAGCTTGGACTTTGGTTTGACCAGCTCGTCGGCCCGCGCGGAATGATGCGCGTAATCCTCCGGTGTGAACCGTTCCACACTGATGCGGGTGCGCTGCAAGTCAACGGCCGAGAACGATCCAGAGCTGGAGCTTTTCGTCAGCACTGGACGCTGCGGTGCATCCGGACGAGGTGACGGTTCTTTGGCAAGATGTTCGGTAGCCGGCATAGATATGATGCGCTTCAGCATCCGGGGCGTATGTGCCTTGCGATCTTCGTCATCTTTCGGCGGTTGAAGCGATGTCGACGTTGCGGTAAACTGTGTCTCGGAGAGACTCTTCTGGAACCGAGGCGGTTCCGGTGGTGCCGTTTCGCGTTGTTTCGCCTTTTGTTTGGTTCGAACCGGTCGTACGACGCTGCTCTGCTCACCATCCGATCCACCCGACGATGGGTCCACATCGATCGGTTTGTAACGGGAGAAATCTCGGCTGGGTTTGCGAGGCGCCTGTTCTATGGAGGCTTCCGTGCGAATTACATTACCCGCCGATGCGTCCCTTTCGTGGGCCTGAAGCTTACCGTGCATGTGATCGGGATCGTCGCAGATGTGTTTGCTTTTACGGCGCTTCGGTACGATCAGTGGCTCCTCGACCGGTTGCATACCTTCGTACCGCACGCTGTCGTTGTAGTCTTCCAGCATGGCCATCAGAAATTCAGCCCGCCGACCGATCTGGTTATCCCGCGAAACCGTACGATCGATGTATTTCATCAAATCTTCCCCTTCCGTCTTACTCGGGCTTGGCGAATCGCTCGTTTCGCGCGTCTCCAGCTGTGTCGCCATCTTCGGACGCACCTCCGACGCTGCCGTGTCCTTACGCTCGACAAATGTTTCTATCTTATCCACGTCATCCCGCACCAGGCTCGGATTCGATTTGTCCTTCCTCGGCTGCTTTTGCCCATCCCTGCACACCTCCTGGTCGGGTGAAAGTGAATCGGCCAACCGTTCGCCAAAGAATTTGTCCGATTTTCGATTACCCACGCGCGGTATCTGTGAGGTGGAGGGTGTTTTTTCCAGTTCGGCCGTGGTGGGCACCTTGGAGAAATCGCTGAACGCATCATTGCTGGCATCGATCTCGAAGCAGGACGTTTGGCGTGCGGGAAGTGCTGCTACATCTGGCCGCGGTGGTGGCACACTGGCGGGTCGTGTCACGGACGGAATGTCGCACGAGTGGCGGCGACTTTCACGACCAAAGACGTCCTGAAACCCGTTCTTCACCTTCAGCGCTTCATCGGACCGATAGCGACCGTCCAGGGTGGCGCCCCGCTTTTTGCGCGGTGGCGCAACCGGTGGTGTATCGATAACCTTTTGCGGACGCCCGGTACCATCCGGTACGTACAAACCGACACTCTGCCATCCTGTGGCCGTGGTAGTTTTCTTTGACGCATCAACGCTGCAAAGCGGGAGACGTGAGGTAGGGATGAGCAATCGGGAGGGAGCACAGGGAGAATTAATTGCGCCACCGTATACTTACGCGCTGCGTGAAAAGTATGTCTTACGCATCGGCTGTGTTTTCCCTTTGCCAAGTCCGTTCGGGCAGATCACGCTACTGAAATTGCTGAACGCGTTTCCCGTGCTGGTTGACGAGCCTGTCCGAGGCTCTTTGCACAGCGCGTTACCCATCTGGAGGAGTAGAAGAAGAAGAGGAGCGTGTGAGATTCGGCTGAACGATCGACATGAAACGCAATGATGAAGTTGACCTAACGCACTCTTTCAATGTTTGGTTCTCGCGAAGGAGGTGGAGGTAGTTTTATTCACGACAGTCAGAAGTTCAAGTTTAATCAAGCAATGCGCGGCTCCGTTGGCGTTGAAGAGAGCTACACGTTGGTGTGCGTTTGTGTGCTCCACCACCGGTGGATCGTCCATTTACGGTAACTTGTTATTAGTCACAGACGAATAATGGTTCCCGTGTTCGATGCCTTGCGACAAAACGGAAGGTGGGACCAATCTCTTCTAAATATGAGTACAACCCCATCTTTTTAACATGCTGTTAGCTCCTTTGGACATTGAAACCGAAAATGGTTGCCACCACAACATGGGAGGATTTGTTCATACTCGAAATAGTAAAGGAGTAGTGAGCTACATTCATTCAAAGTGCTTTTGCAGCATCGAAAAAAAGTTGAAGAATTGATGATCTCATTCAATTCTTTTTTTTTTCGTTCGTTTCGTTAATTATTGAAATTAGTGATGTGCACAGTGATTCAGAATGAATGAATGATTTAATTCTGGGAACTCGAAGCTCCAAGAAGAATATTTATAACTCTTTGCGATTTAACTCACTCACTCAGTGAATAAAATCATTCAAAACAGATAAGATTTAACTCTTCACGGTGAACTTCAACTCGCGATTTAAATCATGAGTTAACTCTTGTGTGAGCATTGAAACTCCATTGCACTTGAAGTGGTTGAAATCTGTATGAGTGAGTTAGAGAGTTAAATCTTTATTCGAACACCTTAAGTTCGGATTTAAATCCTTGAAAGGAATTAAATGTCCCATTGCTAATTGAGATCCAGTTGCTGGTACATTTCGATTGATTAATTGATAGCCTCGCACGGAGGCCAAACCTCGTTCCTTTCATACGCTTCGGGGTTTTTCTTATTGCGAAGTTCATTCTGCCAGTGTCGTTAATGATGAACGTTTAGTGACATCGCGCACGGACCAATACGGTCTGTTTACATCTTCCATTGGCGCCTTCGCATCGCTTGGATGCAAACGCGTTTGCAACTGTGCTAATTGTCCCCGTCTAGCAGCAGCACGGCCGGAGGCCAGCAGCGTACCGGCTGCCTCGAACACAATCTAGCCCCCACATCGGAAAATGTGACCGATCATCATCATGGACTTTGGGCGCACTCGACCAGCTTCGAGCGATGCCAAATACAATCTGAGATCAATTGTGAGATGAAATTTGCACATTGTCGATAATTAAATGTATATCCAGGGGGTTTTGGAAGTGGAGCCTTTTCTTTTTTAAGATAAACATTCTTAGCCGATCGAGCTCTTATCGTAGAACACAATATTGACTTTCATGGACAGCACTGTGAAGGCACTCGTGAAGTTTACAGAACAAGATTGAGACCATTTCGTGTTGTGATTTATGTAATCGGCCATAGCTCTTCTGCCGTTTGAAGGTAATCTGAGTAGAGAAGGTGCATCTTGTTATAGCCGCAATCAGCCCGCAATCGTGATGTAACGAGGAAGTTGCCAAGGTAGATCACCAGCACTCATCCACTGTCGCTGATAAATGACTATAAACGGCCATAATGGGCGGACACGTATTTTCTCCTTCTCTTCATTGCTGTCACGTGCGTAACATTGCCGGTAAAACTTTACACGCTGATACAACCGACAACAATGGGTGAGGTTGTGGGAATTGGGGGGGTAGTTATGAGAAGCAGAGGATGCTTCCAATCATAGTGCTTTACGAATGACAGCAACTTTACAACCTTGTTAAGTTCCATACTGTCATCCACTGCCTTGCTACTTCCAGTTCCAGCTGAGAACGTTGGACGATTGAGCTATCGATTTGAGGCGCAATCTCAACCATTACCCACGTCCAAGCTCACCGCGATCCGAGGGCACCACCTTCAACTGTTGCGCTGTTTAGATTTTTGCTACCCAAATTTCGCTTTTAAACCATTGCCTTCAATGCCATTTTTCTCCAAACTGGTGTTCCAGCTCCCATCCCGGCCATTAAGCCGATCTTCGAGGCGTGAAACGTGATTACGTGATCGGGTCACATGACACGATGATCCACATAGTGGTTCGCGCACCGTTGGGAAACTAGCGCCCCCCCCCCCCCCCTCGGGAGTTGTTGCCTCCCGTTCTGGACCGTACCCGCTGTGTTTCGGTGTGCTCTGGGTTTTGTTTACTTATTCGCCGGTCACCGTGTGCATGGCGCCCATTTTGCATCGCAAATAGTCGGACACCGCGCGCGTTCGATGACATGATCGCTGGCGCATTCGTCACCACCTGAGGCGCCATCGCATGCACACAAAAACCAGAAATGACTGCAGCGGCTGGAGGTCATTTCACGCAACCGTGAACACACAAACACACGGAGAACACACTGACGCCGTTAGACTGAGCCCCCACATACAGAGCGATCTCCGTCCAACACGGACGCGCACATACACGCGCGCGTTCTGTATTCAAAACATGATGTCATCTTAATGTTTCGGGCTCATCACGCGCGTCTAGAGGTGATGATCTTTATGTGCTTGTTTTTACTTGAGGAAAAGAAGAAGAAGAAGAAGAAAAGCGTTGCTAATTGCGCGACTTCTCGCTGCAAAAAGGGCGACGATCGTGATGAGCAATCGGATTGACTGCGTGCGGTGACGTTGAGTAGGTAGGTTTGAGAACGCCTTTTGTGTAGCCCTTTGCCCATCACGGACAAGACGTCGATGTCGTGATCTCGTGTGCATGATTGGGTTTAATAATAGTATAGCAATTATTAGAGCACAGCACAATTAAACAACCTAAACCGAACATTCCTGGTTTTTCAATTTATCAAATTCAAGAAATCACTCGTATAAATCACTGTACTAAACAAACGCCAACGGTTGCATCCATTTAACCTTCCGCGCCACCGTTACCAAGGTTGGAGGCATTTGTTTTGGTTAAGATAACAGCCGGGACAGCCGCGACTACAAAACCTGTCCGCTCGACCAACAACCCCACGGTTCTGTTCGCAACCCCTACTGCTCTAATTTGGGCCGACCGGACGTTTTATCTCCACCCGTTCCTCGGTTGCCCTGCGCGCACCTTGTATCGGTTCTTGCCGCTCACCTTTACTGCCTGCCAGCGGGCCAACGGGTGTAAGCCGTACGTGTGTGTGTGTTTGTTGCTGATCGACTACTACACAGGAATTCACGCTCTGGAGGCGCTTAGCTAACGCGCTACCCGCCTGCGATCGCGATCGGTACCGGGAGATGACTAACCCGCGAAGGAGTTTTATCGTGCCCGCGAACCACGATGTCACGAACACGATCACGGGCAAGGTATATCGGGCGCGGTAGAAACGTTCTATTGTTTGCGCAAACACTTTGCGGGGGGGGGGGGGGGTTGCATTATCCCCACCCCTATTTGCAACAGCAGCGCCCGCACACGCTCTCTGAAACGGGGGATGCTGCTGGATAAAGCATTCGGTTCGAAACTTCATCGTAGCGCTCGTACGTCGTACGCTCACGTATTACGGGTTCGTTTCGCAAAAACCGATTCCCCATGCCCCGATTCACGAATCGTAAACATTCGTTGTTGTTTTTTTTTTCGTTTCAGTAATATTTGTAGCACCAGTAGACGATTCCCTTGTCCCAACGTGTTACAAGCGGCGCTTTGTGACCGGTTTGGCAGTCAAACCAACCGCCCATGACGTCACGTACACACACACACACACCTTGCATGGAATCCGGCATTATGTGTGTACTTTCGAACCCTCAAAGCGGTTGGAATGGGAGAAGAATGTTACGGCGTAGCTAATTTGCTTTCGCTGCAAAAGGGAAACAAAATGCGGATGCAAAAGGGTAAGCATTGGCTCTGCTCCCTAGGGACCTTACCTGTGCAGCTTCGCTCCACTAGCCTTCCACGTGACAATGGTGATGAAATGGTTCTCCCGCTGTCGCCTCACATGTGCTTCACTTTCGATCGTTTAATTGTCGTTTGAATGCCAGGGAGGGTGACACTGTCTACACCTGTCAGCAGTGGGTCAACGTTGAAGATGACCCGCGCTCCGAAGCGATCGATTCCAGGGCGACCTCTGCGTATCATATTTTATGAGCCAATTAGTCCTCCGATGATTGAGCTCGTCAGAAATAGAAATAGGTACGCGATAATTATCACGCATTACGGTACGTAGAGTAATTATTTATACTCTACCCAGCCATACGAGTGAGTCGCCCTTGATTCCTTCGCCTGCAAGCGGAACGGTGCATTGTCCGATTGATGATGCTTTGCAAAAAAAAAAAATAGTATTTTTTATTTTATTTTCAATCATTCACACCACCGAGTCCGTGGTCGTGTGCTGGCACGAATCATGGCCAGTAAGGGCAAATCCGTTCGTCTCGTCAGCTGGCACTGGGATTATGATTTCGTGTGGCAATGGTAAACGGTATGCCATGGTCAGGGTAATTCGATGCTCTAATACATTCGTGATCGTTGGCATGACTATTTTGCATGACTTTTTTGTGGTGTTCTTACATGGTGTCCGGTATATGGGTGTCTTTTCCTTCATAGGGATTAACATTAGCTGCGAATTTCATAACAGGTAGGATGGCTAGCAATAGTTTCCGTTTACAGCACGGTGTGTCATTAACCTTTTCGATGGCCGCAACCACCTTACAGGTGTAAATCGAATCCTGGTTCTATTACATTTGTACTTCAAAGCCACAGAGTCGGTTTCCCTGTCTGCGAATCAGGCGATTTTTAGAAAGCTTACATTAAAATAAGTTAGAAAGAAGTGTTTTACATGACAAAAAAAGAGTATTTTCGACCAATTTTTCACCTTTTTGCTTATATTTTGTGCTAAAGGCTAGCTTAGCTGTCATTCATTCATTACATTCAATTACATCACAACAGTTAAGCTCAATCATTTTAACGACATATGAAAAAAATCATAATTAATTCCAGTTTTTATTGCCAATATTGTATTCGGAACTTGCATTTATTTTCCGTACTGTTTATACTACTTTTACCTACAGCACTACCTTACTATTTAAAAATCTAAGCCTATCTTTGACGTATGGCAAATATAAGAGCAGATAAATAGCTAAACACTTAAACAATGAATACATATATGCGTGTTTTTGTGACGATATCTTAAGTTCTTCGGCATTCGCTTCGTCATTGGTCAGCATGTTGATTTGGAAGTTTTATCTGTTATCCCTGAAATACACTATTTTGGAACTGATTTCGAAATTATTTAATTTTTACCGTGTGTCAAAAATTGCCATGGAAAGCCGTGTTGGTATTCTATTTCATGAAAGCATAAATAATTACTAGGCCTCATTGCTAAAATCTTTTGAACGCATTGCTAAGGAACAGTAAACGGGTTCCTTATAGCTCATCTTCCTTAGGTAGTTAGTTTATGTATAATATTTGCAATATCATGTATCAGGGTTGTAACCATACTAACAACTAATCTAATTTACTTATTAAATACCCTAACAATGGGCTTATCGCTATTACTAATTTATACAGTATCGAACAAAACAAATGCAACATCATAAAAAAGTTATTAGAGCAATTGAAATCTAAGATAACATGACAACATAGGTGATAGAGAATTAAGATACACTATTTAGGAAAATGCATATGCGAACATTTTTAAAGATTTTATTGTTGCTAAAATACTAAAAAAAACTCCCTTTTGACGATGAACAAAATAGGTGCAACTGATGAGTAAAGTTATTTTATTATTACTTTTAAATTTTGTTTGCCCACTTTCTTGCAGCGTCAGCTGAGCTATTAGTTTATAAATAACGTCATTTGTACTTGAAAACCATCCTTCTTTAGCTCTTCGCTGGACTCTGTACAATACACCCATCGATCCTTCTGTTCACTAGTTCAATTTTCCGTTCGGAGTGGGGAACCATTGATCACTCTAGAATACTTCTGCACACGAATCGGTCCAATACTGCATATTTACAGCAGATAGGACCAATTCCATTGTCCTGTTGAGTAACAATATGAAACCATTACGCTTGCAGCACCGGGGTTTTGTGGTTTTGTGCAGAAACCTTAATTGAAGCGTTCTCTTGCAGGCCTCTATATACGGCGTGTACCGTCACTTACAAGTAAATTATGCCTTGATTGCTCACTAACTAAATCTCCTTTCCATTTTCCCACACTCTCGAAAAATGGATTCTTTTTTCCCCTATTTATATCACTTGTTCTGTTTCACCAGCCGTCGTTAATGGTTAATCCGTTGTCTGACTGTTAACAGGCCAATGTTAATTGATAATTAATTCTAGATTTTTTAATTGATCAACTTAAGATATGAATTGATTTTTCCAATGCTTCAGACAATTCATGAAGCCTCCCAGATTGTTGTTCATCGAAACCGACGATTATCCTGTCGGTAAACAGATATTTGAGCAACTAAAGTGATATTGTCAGTTTGTGCATAGAGTATAGAGTTTGTTTGTCGTATAAGTTCTTTTATGTGATTCCGGTGACATTTTTTGATAATTTAAGTAAAAGTTGTAGCGCAATACAGCCTGGTCGATCTTCTCAAATAAAAACAAAGGATTATAAGATGTCACAATGAAGCATTCTTCTTAACTCAATTTGAAATAACACAATCACAACAATCGGAAAGCAGGTTACTACTGAAATTCAGAAACGGATGATTTTTTACATGAAAGTCCCTAAATTTACTAAACCTTCGCCAAATCCAATATTTATCTTTTCATTTAATGGAAACTCCGATCCGATGCAGTCGGTGGCGGAGGAGAGCAGGTCCTGATCGATTTTGCTGGCAACTGATTCGTGTCCTGGCGACAGTTAGACTTCTTCAACTGGGCTGAAAAGAAAATGAAGTAGAAGAATGCTGTCCTTTCGAGTGGACTGTATTAGGTGAAAAACCAAGGTGGAATTTCGGGAGCAAAAGGATAACGCGTCCGTTCGTTACGTTCACTACTTGCTTTCTTACTTTTATTTTCGTAAATGTTTTACATTAAATTCGATACCCAAAAAACATTTCAAAATAAACGCCAACACTGGTTTTTTAACCGTCAACTCTACGACGATACAATAGCTACCTGATTTTTTTTTTACTGTATCATTAGGAAATTTAGTTCTCTTTCAGAAAATACCCAATATGTGGCGTTTGGATAACTGGAAAAATATGTTTTTCACAAATTTCTTTGTAATGTACGAGTATGTAATGCACAAATTCTAGGTTACTGGTGTCATGTCATATGATATGAACTCCTCCATGTGTCGGCTACATCGCTTTATTTATACCATTTCTGTTGGGTACTTTTTGCTTAACCTATTTACAAAAATTCTTTTGCTCATAGTGTCATCGTCGAGATGTTTACAATTTGTTTTCCGGTGTTATTGGTATCGTCCAATTTATAGGATCATATTTCAATTATGTGTAGCTAGCTTGCGCAATTATTCCATTTGCATGCGGTTGCGTTTTTAGCATTTCGTTGTCTTCAATTAATTATTGTTATGATTTACTGACTGATTGCTACGTTTGCATAAACTGTGTCACCTATGGGGCACTGACCGATCGAGGTGCGATCGATTACTTTGTTTTCTGAAAATTTTGTCTTTTTGTAAAATGTGTCTAGCTGTTTCCTGTTTACTTTTTTACCAAATTTGTCTTCTTGATTTATGTTTGCGTATATCGTTTTCTGTCCAGAATGGTGCAATGAAATGTATGCGGTTTTGCCGTTAGCTGTTTAGCAGATATGCTACATCTTTTTATATCCCTTATCTCTAGCGGCATACCCGTGTGTCCCATACATTTGGTATGGGGAACGCAAATTTTTCGTCTTTAAACTTAAATAACTTTTTTTGTGTTGGAAATTAAAATTTAAAATTTGGAACACAAAAGTGGGCATTAGTATTCTAGACAATCTTGAAAAAACAGAATTTTAAAGTTCATGTAGTATTTTTTAATGGTGTTTTTGTGTATGAAACCCCAACTTTTCGATATGTAGCATTCAATGACTGTGATATATGAACTTCGCCTAGTAAAATTCTGTAATAAATCAATTTGTCAGCATATAATATTAACAAAAATGCATATTTCAAGCATATAATTTGTATATAATACAATACAAAGGATGAGACGTTCAAAGCAAGAAACCCGTATGTTCCCAACATTCAACAAACATGCCCAAATGTAACTGTTTTTGAACTCTAAATTCCATGCATAATATCAAATAAATATCATACAAGTACAATAAACCTTCACAATCTTCAACATACACAAATTATATGCTTGAAATATGTATTTTTGTTAATATTATATGCTACAATAATATAATACTACATGAACTTTAAAATTCTATTTTTTTTCTAGATTGTATAGAATACTAATGTCCGCTTTTGTGGTCCAAATTTTAAATTTCAATTTTCAACACAAAAAGGGTTATTTAAGATTAAAGACGAAAAATTTGCGTTCCCCATACAAAATGTATGGGATAACCCGGAACTACGTGCGTGAAAGATCTATATGAAAGATCAATAATAAATCGATGGTTGGACGATTACCTTTTCATTAGGAGTTTACCTTTTTTAAGGAAACTTGTCATTTTGAACGTTTTTCCGGGAACGCCAACACTTGTTTTTAAAATTTTTAAGTAATGGCTGTGAATTTTGATGCGTCGTTTGGTTTTCGCAATTGCTGTCGATTTTTTCGCTCATTATTCTGCGCATGAGCATATAAGTACATCGAATTATGACAATCATTATGGCGACCATGCTTATCGACAGCACCAATGTGAGCACCAATGTGTCCTTATCGATTGGGTTGTTAAAACTGAAATGAAGGTTCTGTTCCAAATTATACTGCTGAAAGTCGATTGTGCGCCCATTTATTGTGAGGTTCCGCAAGCGGCCATTGAGCCCCTTTGTCACTGGTATGTACATCCAGTTGTATAGTGGCCCAAGCTTGTAGAAATCGACGATTGTACCGCCCAACTGAACAGGTCCATGAGTATTAATGCTCCCACCAAAATCCATATTTTTGTATCGGCTTGAACTAATTGCGAAGTTATTTTTAACTGTTTTCATCTCAATCATTTTGGGCTTCAATGAGATATCCACTCTCAATGAAACGTGCTGTGAAAATATCAGGTGTTCCTCGATACGGAACGTTCCAGTTCCATAGTCTAACAGCATTACCAGCATACTGTTGATTATCTCCAATGCAAGAAATGGTTGTGTCTTTATACGCGGATTGTATTTCATGGGTCCAATGTACAACACCAAGCCATCTGTCTGTTGGGGTAAGATCTCAATGCTGATGTTTGTAATTTTGCCACTAATGATCGATGGATAAATGGCATACCCGTTGCCATCGAAACTGATGTCGATCATTTCACACTGTGGACCCTCGAAGCCATTTGGACATATGCAGCTATTACTCTCAAGCGTGCCTCCATTCAAACACGTGATCGACGATGTATCTGAGACGCATTCCGCATCCACGAATGTGGTTATTCCTATAAAGGAAGTTGCATTGGCGTAGACGACGATCGGTTTGGGTGATTTGTATACCTTATTTCTGCATGACTGCTCACAAGTAATACTATGCAACTCGCATTCATCGATGCCTACCATCTCAATCGGAAATCCGACATCTTTCTCCAATTGGTGCAGCTGGTAACTAAGTACGCTATTGAGCAGCTCAGACGATGAGTAAACACTACCGTTGACTGCAAAGAACACGTCCAAGAAAGAGCCTTTTGCGAGATATTGATTGTTGACTGTGAATATGTTCACATCGGATGGACTGACGTTGAGAATAGTTGCAATACTCGTTTGGAGTCGATGAAGCGGTGTGCTGAGATGATCCGGAGTTTGAGATATAAATTCATCTGCCGTTACATGGTAGAATCGAATTGATCCGCTCTGGTCTATCGATTGTTTCGAAATATCCTTCACCAACACTGTTGCTCGAGTTGAGACACTGCGTCGAGAAAAGTGGTCCGAACTTTCAACTACTTGAAAACGAAGATCATACTGTCCGCAAGGTGTGCCTTGCAACATGGTTATCATACCGGTGACGAAGTTCAGTTGGAAAAGCTTCAAAGTTTCCTCTTTCGTTACCTTGTCCCAGCGAAATGTTTTGTTAGACAAATCCCAATCATCTGAACCGTTCAAATATACTCGTCCAATGTCTATATCAGACAACCATCCGTTGTACTTGTAGACCACTATATTGCTCTTACTCTGCTGCATTTTGCTATCATTCTCATCGGCAATCACTACCCGCAGAGTGCTAATTGCGCTCATCGGCGGACTACCCGAATCTCTCACCAAGATTGGAACTCTGTATTCGGCTTGGTCGTCGCGATCAAACTCAATTAATGCACGCAATTCGTCTCCTACTATTCGAAACTGTTGCTTAATCTCCCACGGAGCTTCTGGATCGATGCCATAAACGAATGGAGGGCCATTTGGATCTTCATCCGCATCTTGCGCTGTTAGCTTGACAATCATACCCGGAGGACGATGTTCACCCCATACAACAGGTTGTGTGTTGGTTAAATTTGGAGCGTTGTCGTTAATGTCTTCCAATGTGATGTTTAGGGTGCCGGTTGAATGTTTTCCTTTACCATTTTCATCCGTCGCCGTAATTTTAACCTCCCAGGACTTTGAACCATTAGGAAGATCGCGATCAAGTGGCTGCAACAACCGAAGGCATCCACTGTCGTCGATTTCCAGTAGCTGCTCAAGTTCCTTCTCGAGCGTGTAGTGTATGCGTTGAGGTTTTTCATTGTTCCCGATGTCAGGATCGTAAGCCTTCACATTCGCAATACAACCGGGAGAGATTGTTTCTTCTGTGATCGTGACATTGGGCAAGTTAATAAATTTCGGTGCGTTATCATTAACGTTTCCTATGATGAGCCGTACGATCGCGGTATTAGAATATTGACCATCATCCGCCTTTACGTGCAATTTATATTCCGGCATCGTTTCGTAGTCCAGCTGATTGTTTATCGAAATCACACCGGTATTCTCGTCAATTTCGAACGCATCCGCCTCGTTGTTCTTGATGATGCTGTACTTGATGCTAGAATGTTCATCCTTGCCGTAGGCCTTCACTTTGATCACTTTTGTGCCGATGGTGGTATTTTCGGGTAGATAATCTGTTCCATATATTTGGTGCTCAAACTGTAGTTTGGAATCGGTTCTGGGCAAAACGAAGATGAAAAAGGTCTTAGTAATGCTGTTCGGTTTTCCGTTGTTCCATAACACAGACGGCGAATTGTCCTCCGCCGTTACTGTCACCGCGTAACGATCGTTCATTTTCCTATCGAATTTCACCATCGATGTAATGACGCCCGTTTGGCTGCCAATTTGAAAATATTCCTTATCTGCATCCGCCAACCGATAGGACACAATGTTGTTGGGTGCCGTGCCATCAACATCCTGGGCATGGACTCGCATTACAAATGTACCAGGCAACTTGTGCTCTTCGATAGCTCCCGTGGCTTCTCCTACAAATACGGGGCCGTTGTCGTTTTCATCCACAATCATGATCGTCAAAAGTACTTCTGTGTAGGCTTCAAGAGAGTTCGTTGCTCTTATTACCAGCGTATGATTTGTTGCCGTTTCATAGTCCAATTTTCTTCGCATTTTAATGTAAGCCGTATTGTTGGTTTGTTCCAATAAAAATGCGGAGTTAATATTTTCATCCACTATCTGGAAAATTACAACGTTATCATCCTTTACGTTCGAGACTGCTTCAAACTCCGCTAAAACCTTGCTGTAATCCTCAATCGTTTCTTTGAGCATCACAGGGTTCCTTGGCTTCTTGATGAAGTATGGTGCGTTATTGTTGGGATCAAGTACACGAACCGTTACTACTGTTTGTTGTGTTTTGTTTTCCATTGAGCCTTCATTATACGCCCGAACATGAAAAGTATAAAACTTTCCTGGACTGCGGTCGATTGGTTTTGCTAGTGTGAGCAAGCCATTACTCTCATCGATGTCGAAATAGCTACTATCTTCGTTTTTTTGTACGATCTCATACTTAATGCGGTTGTTGTCACCATCGTCTTTATCCATTGCTGAAATGTTGGCCAGCGACTGATTTAGTGGCACATCTTTCGTCACCGACACTTCGTAGACGTCTTTATCAAATATCGGTGGATTGTCGTTGATGTCCAGAATAGTCACCTTGATAGTACAAACGCCTTCCAGACTGGGCGAACCATTGTCGGTCGCCCATACCGTAATATTAATTTCTCGAACTCGGATTGGTGCATCTCGTTCGAAAACATGGACGGACGCGATTTGGCCTGTGGTTTTATCAATATTGAAATACTTCCGGCCATCTGGCATGGTTGCAATGCTGTATTCTATCGTTTGTCCTTGATCGGGATCGGCGGCTGTCACACGTAGTACAGGTGTACCCGGCGGCTGTTCTTCTTTCAACGTTGGCTTGTAATGGGTACAATATTGGAACCATGGTTGATGGTTTGTACCTACAATGTTGTTTACTGTTTCGGCTGTCGGTACACTGCTACAGTTGCACGAAACCAGCAAGAGCATGATGGCCAGAGTTGGCCAGAATCCTCGATCAGTCATTGTGAAATCTGCCATACGGCCATAAGGTATTATCAGTTGTTCCTTGTATGAAGATGTTGCGATCACGCAGTGGTCAAACTGAAGTTGTTTTTGTACGCGGACGATCTGAAATGGAAAAGGATAAAATTAATTTCAAGTATTGTTAAAACCTTCCCTTCATTACAACAAATGCATCTAAACAAATCAATTTTGTGAAAAGATTCTGAATGACTAGAAGTCATTGCAATGCATCCAGGTAATATTGCGTAACCAGAACTAACCCTTGCTCGACTTTTTAGCCTTGTTACAGAATAAAGAAAAGATATAAATACCAGATCGGTTATATATGGCGGACACCAAGCCACTGGGTCATGATAGCCAAAGAAGACGATGCGTAGATTTATTCACCACCAAGTAGCACTGTATACGTTGTTTTAAAGCATGTCTGAAGCATAAAGGATAGTATTTTTTGTCGGCACTGTCGTTTAGAATCGCCACTTTTGGGAAATACCTCACCCCTGAGCCCCTGTATGGTTAGAGGCTGAGCCCATTGATTGCCGTATCTAAATTATTAATGCGCTAGTTGTTTTGTGGTTATATCATGAAGTCGAATAGACCTGCTCTCATACGCGGGCAAGATGATTATCAAATTCCTCAACCCATCCAACGCCGTGTCAAAATCGTTAAAGGCGATTTACTTGAAGCATTTCCTAAATGTTACTTTGTTGAGGAAAAGATAAAACACCGTCTGCAACGAGTTGCGCTATTTACAGATCTTACTTTATTACGACTCTCAAAGGAAAAGATCAAACACGTTCTAGCAACTTCCGCTGAAGTGTCACACGGAACAAGAAACGTCAGCTACAAACTTCATAGCCACTATGGGATAACCGCACAGATTCCCGCTGCAGATATTGATCCTCAATATATTTTAAGTGAATTCAGGTCAAAATTTGATGGTAAGATAATTTATGATTTTTTTTAAATTGTTGAGTAGATTGTTGAAAGAGCGAATTGAGATACAGTTCATGCTTATATAGTTATGCTGCGCATGGTGAGTTGCATCCGACACCCTGGTCCCATTATATATAAGAAAGGAAGATCATTTCGACTTACGCTGTTTCGGAAATACAGTGGATTCGTTCCAAAGAAATCCACTTATCTCGAAAATATTTAAATTTAAATGAATAATTATGCGATTACTTCAAGAATGACAGTAAAATGCTATGAATTTTAAATAATAATTAAATGTAACTGTTACTGTTAACTGTAGATATAATAAAGTAATAGTAAACGTATCCGCCTGCACGTTTTAACATATATTTTATCATGGCGACAGAAATTAACAGTAACGAATATTTTACATTTGCAATTTCTGCCCACAAATTCCGTGAAAAAACATGTCAATTTTGCCGCGTGTCTGCGAATCCCTGTGTATCAAGAACCGTGTAACTCGGGTATTGACTGTACGCGGATTTTAAAAACATGACATTTCACGGAGTTTTGTTTCGTTGTTTGTAAAATGCATTTTAAAATTGCAAATTTAAAAAAATACGTTACACTTCATTATTATAATAATTAATTTTCATAACACTTAATTGTAATTCTTGACATAAAAGCATAAATAACAATTTTGAACGCTTTGTAACGTAGAAGTAAGTATTCGATCCCTTAAACCGACAGGTAAACAATATTCTAACGGAAACTCGAGATACGCGAATTTCTTTGGAACGCATTATGTTGTGAACGCGACCAGGAAAGCAAAAACGAAAGATAAGGAGCGATAAAAATGTCCCAAACCAAACATGATTCGTCGCTTCAGTTATCAGATATCCATAACTCTATAGGAATAGCATGCGAATTACGAAAAAAAACCAGAACAGCCTGCGCAAATAACACACGAACCGAGGAGCATTCGAACTATCGGCAGTGCGAAAAACTGGCACCCTCATATTTTATGTAAACTACGCTTAGGATAAAAAGGCGATGTAAGCTAACGCCTAATAAGCTAATTCAAACCATAACTTGGTATTTTCAAGTCATTGGGTTGGCAATGGAATTGAACGTTAGGTACATGTTTTGAATGAATCAGATGAAAAGGTCCGATCCGAAAAATTCCGAGCGCCTCCACTTCATGAATCGTTCCAGTGGAAGCAGAGGTCCACCGAACTAATACTGGAAATTCTGCAAAAAGCGTAACGTCTGATCCGATTTGATCTGAAAGACCAACGAATTTTGCGCGAGAGTTTCAGGGTAAACCAATCTTCGCGTGATGAATCCTACCAACGATTCATCTCTTGTCCAATTTTTTCCTGGCAGCAACACGTTATCTCAGGTATCTGGCGTATTGACTGTCCATAGATATGAAAGTGTACCATTATGCATTTTTCTTTGCATTCTTTGCACTTCCACACATGACTTGCAATCACATTCTTGAAGTTCATTATTGCATTATGCACTGTTTTTGGTAGTCGACCTTAAATTCACTGAACGTTTTATGTTCCTTCTCTTTCGAGATGTTGAACGCTACTCCTTTTGATCGACACCAATATCTTTTATTTTAAACATACAAAAACCATTTTTCTCATAAACACTCAACACTCAAACTCACAATTTTTGTTAACTGCCTAATGGTTTTTGATGATTTCAGTCGACGATTACAACGGTTTCAGCATCACACAAAGCATTTCAAATATCACACTAATTCCACCACTGTCTTCCTTCTGCAAACATCGATTGGACTGGGGGTATTGCTAAAAAAAAGAATTTAAACAATATCAATTGTATATCACTGGTAAGGTAGGAAAACTTTACTGAACTGTGGCTCTCGTTGCACTGCGTTGAGTTATATACGAGGTTTGTAATTTTGACAAGGAGTTATTATCAGCACTGGAACCGTCTTATCGCTCGTGTTCCCGAACCCCAACACTCCCGAACGAATAATTTTTGTCAAAAGATAAGAGAATAATCCGATCAAATTCGTGGAAATAATAAGTAAGCATAGAGCAATGCCTTTGCATTTGTTCAGTGGCGGATGCTACATATTAGAGACCCTAGGCAGAATGAACGATGGGGTCCCCATCCAGAACATGTTTAGAAACCAAAGGGGGTGGAGGGGAGGGGGAGGGAGGGGTGGAAATTGGGCGGTGAGAGTGGATGTTTTTATTTTTTTGAGAACATTTAATTTCAGTTCCTTTAATTTTACAACAGTCAGATTTCCCTATTTTCCACGGGGCCCCTGGCAGGCGTCTAGTCCACCTACCATTTGATCGGCCACCGTTTGTATGTATTGTAGCAACAGCATTTTGTTTTAGTGGTCAGTCATGAAGGCTGGATTACACTTATCAAACGCGGAGCTAACGATAATAAATGCAACGAACTTAGAGAGTGTTGGGTAACGATTGGGTGGTAGGGGTTTGGTAACTCAGTATCTTGCGGTTAACACTGATAATGCTTTCGCTAATTCCTATCCTTAATTTATGACTAAAATCCCTTAAATCTTATCCCATTTGTTTAATAATAAATAAATTATTAATACACGAACGGTTAGGAAATAATGTTGCTAAATTTCATAGTTTATTTATATTTAATAGGTGTAATGACAACAATAATCTATACTTTTGGAATGTGCTCTAGCAGAAATCACAGCGGCAATTTTAGAACGGAAGATGTATCCAGTTCAACGATCCAACAACGAATGATCTTTATTCCGCGTGACAGTTGCGTAGCACACCCAAATATTTGGACCGTGAGCGGATTAGAGGACTCTTGAAGCCAAGACCGTGAAGTGTAGTTTTTATTCATTATGTTTAATGTGCAAAACACATTCAGTGGAGTGTTTAGACCAGTTCTTAGGCCCATGACTTTGTTGCAGTTACAGAACGGTAATTTTCGTACAGGCCAACAAATTTCCACACTAACTGGATATATCTTATGAAAATGTGTACGTTCTTCCCTACTCATACTGTAAAAATGCTGAAGATATAAAGCAATTCAAATTTATAAATTTATTAATTAATCGAATACTCTACAATCACAAGAAAATACACTGACTTCAACCACTATACAGAGATTAGTTTAGTACCTAACTATTGTTTTGTTTCCTCAGACCTACCTCAAAGCACTTGAAATTGTCCTGAGAACAGCTGTTTGCCTAACCGCGCGACGCTACCCGTTACGCTACACGCCAAAATGGCCCGCTCATCAAAAACCAACTCCCCACAGTACACAGTCCCACAGCCGGCGACTAAGGTGACCTGCTTCGATACGATCAAAACACACCTACAGCGACTCACCCGTACACCCGTGCAACAATTTTCCCATCCTTCTGGACTCACTGTATCCCTCTCCGTCCGTTGGTCATAGCGTCCGCTCACAGTGCGCCTTTTCGCTTGCGTATAAAAACGTTGCAACGCTTTTCAATTTTCCCTCATTTTCCGTCCAACCGTCGACCGAAGCGCAGGTCGAAGTGTTGTTGTTGGCCTGGCATTTGTGCTACGTACCACGAGCGTGTGCATTAGCTGGTTCGCCGGTGTGTTTTCAGCTTTCCATTTTACCGTGCTGTGTTATTGGAGGGTGAAATTTTCCGACAGCCTGTGTTTGGGCGTCTCCATTCGGTGAGTGTCCTGACAAGCTGCGAAGTGTGTCAAAAATGAAGGAATGAAAAACAAAAATAACGCAACTACTGCAACAATAACAAACCTCATCGTTGGAAAACAGTCTATCAAGCCGGCAGCATGTTGGGGCTCTAATCTATGCCGCAAGAGTGGAAAAGCGTTTTCCCTCCAAACTCGTCAACGGTATCGGTGTTGTCAGTGCGCTCTACTCACACAGCGAGTGTCTGGCGTTTTTGAAGTGGATATTTTTTGGAGCCCTCAGTTTGACACCCGTCAGTCGTCACGGAAGTGAAGGGGAATCACCCTTTTGTGTTGAGGGAATGCAAACAGGAGTACAGGGAAAAGGTGGTTGAACCTGCGGTGGGGTACAATTGAGTCTGTTGCTTACCGGTGTCACCCTTCATCTCTTGTGATATCTGCTTCGATAATTGTACTGAATGATTGCACTTCTGGCACGATGTTATGCTTTGAGAAATAGAGCACAATACACAATAATGGCAGTTGGAGTTTTCGGAAAAAAACGCTCTCGAATTCTAACCGTGATTTGTGTTGCGTTGTACAAGGTGAGATCACCGGAGATCAGTGGTCGTTAAGTGGTTGAAGCTGTTTTGTAAACAATTCTCCGACATCGAAGAAGGCGGTAGTCATGGAATAAATCAGGCCTACTTCAACAAGTACATCGCTATAGAAACGGAAACTTCCGCTTATAGAAACCGGTAAGGATAATGTGAATTTCAATGAGATAATGTGAATTACAGATTTCTTCGACATTTAATCTTATCAGCTGTCGATACGGCCAGGCCGTTCAAACGAAAACAAAAAAAAACTTATCAGCCTAACGAAACATTGAAAATGCTCGACAATTGTCCGCTTTTCTATTTTTTGCCTAACGGTGCGTTTTCCGCTTGCGTTATGCTTACAACTTAACGTGTCAAGGTTATTATTAGCCGGACAACCTTCACCGGTTGAAGGGGACCGTTTTTGGCGTAAAAATAAACGCTTCCATTCCATCCATCTCATTACCCTACGGAGGAAATAAGGGGAAAAAGGTTAATTCATAGCTCATTAGGCTCGTTCGGCCGAGTTCGAGGAGGAAACACAGCCCGTACAAAGTAATGCCAAGCGAGAGAGAGAAACAATTTCGGACCGCTAAACTAATCGAGCGCAGGTTGGCGAATCCCACACGGTTCGTGCGTTTCATCCCTACGGTCAACCGTGATGGGCCGCACCCTTCGGGATCTGCATACGGGGACGATGTAGCGAAAGAAGCGTGGGATGACTGCGATATTGGTACGAAAATAGATCAATCTTCGTTCGATGGTGGTGGAAGAACTGTGCGCTGGTTAGCAGCATGAATGGACTGGAAGTGAGTAAGAAGGTGCGTGTTTAGCGTGCTATTTGACCTCGTCCAAACGTAAACAGGGATGGGGTTTGGAAAATTCAACCTCTAATGCGTGCAATCAGTCGCTGCTACGACCAGCTGTTGGTAGTTTGAAGTTGGTATGTTTTGTTTTTTAAACAATCGTATCGATTAGTGCGGTTTAAAGTCAACCTGTTTGAGAGTATTGGACGCATTTGAGACAAGAGATTAGTGAGAATTTTCATAATGATAGAAAATGAAAAAGTTGTTTTTGAATTGCATTTTGTCCATCCTTAAAGCTGTCGTGAATATTTGCTAAAAACGCGAATTTGTTGTGTTTTTTGTTTATTCTATTTTTATCGTAAAAATACTGACAAATTTCAATTTTTCTTTTGGTTGACTGTTTGACGATAGACGATCATTGCTTTCAATATTTAAAACGTGCACCGTTTTGAAAAATAAACAGATAATTGGGAAAATGTAACCTTTCAAGAATTAATTTTTAGTATTTCGTTTTAAATTTTGATGATTACATTTTTGGATTCCGACGATTATTTACCAAACGCAATAGAATATATCAAACTCCCTAAAGAAACGCGTCTGTGATGCGGAAATGCGGTAACACTCAGGCTAGATCGAGCAAAGGAAAGGCCTTCCGCTAATGTTTTCGATATGTGCGAACCGGTGCCGTGAAAGTGTAACAGCTGAAACGATACCAGTTTGGGTGAGGACAAAAGCCCCCCGGGTGAGATTAAACAACTCTTGCTTTTTGTACCACGATAATACGCTATCTCGCATAGCACTCGTTCTCTGTGACCATTTTGTAAGAAATTCAACCCACATGCACCATGCATCTTCTGCCTCAAGAGGGGATTACTTTGAAAGAGGCGAAATAGATTTACCACAATAAATAGAGGGTTTTCCACATAAATGCAATGTGATCTTATTTTTCGGATACAGTATAATGTTATGACAATGTTTCTGGGTGTTGGTTAGAATCACAACACGACGTTTAGATGTGTTAGTGGATGCTGTAGTGGGTGGGAAAAGGTGGGTGATGTGTACGTTGGTCCTGGCCAAAAGAAGTACTTGAAATATCGATTATTCCGTTTCCAGCAGTGTTGACTTATTGCTCCATTAACCCTATGCTTAATCCACTATTTCTTTGTATGCGCATCCGCATTCCAGATCCCAACAGCTGGTAAATAATTCGGGTCATTTTGTTGGGTAGGTCAGTGTGGTGCACTTATGTCACCCACAGCGCACTGATTGCACTAGGTTGTTCGAACGCTATCTTGAACGCTTATCGCTTACCGCTTATTTTTATCTAAGCCAGTGGAAAATCTGATAAGTTGTACCTAGCATGGGACTGGCAAGCGGCAGTGCAGTACAGTATGGTCCATAAAAAATGCGAAATTTGTTAAAGTTTGATTTTGGGTATAAAGAAGCGATATTTTTACTTATGCCAGATATGTGTGTAACCAAAAGGATTCTAACAGTAAAAAAATGTCAACAAAAAACAGGGACATACCGATGTTCGTTGTTCGCCAAGGAAGTCGTCTTCAGTTATGCTGGAAAATCTGCCAAAGAAATAGCGGAAGCTGTGGGGTGTCACTTTCCAATTGTCTTCCGCTTGAAACGGATTCTCGTCTATGGTCAAGGAGAAGATTCTACCTTGGGTCAAAGAGAACTTCGATGAGCAGGTCACATGACGGTCTTTCCACAAGACGTTTATCACCCAACACTTCAAAACACCATTACCCAAGCATGCAACTCGATGTCTGCCTCATACATTCAGAAGGTAAACTCTCGATTCCGCTCACGGCTGGAGAAAGTAATAGAGGCCATATCGAATAATGTGAAATAGAGGGATTGGAAAAACGAATCGTACGTTCAACATTTAGCCATGATAAAATGATACTATAGAGTAGAAAAAAGATTTTCGCATTTTTTCATGGGCCATACTGTGGATATGTCTTATCATGTACGTTATCATGCACGTACCACCGTCATTTTATAAGCGTCTTATCTTGAAGGAAGTGAATCTTGTATTTTGTATTTTTTTTAAAACGTTTAGTCGTGTAACTTATATTTATAGTCACCTTTAGCAACAAGTTATATCCACTTATTAGGCCCAACTTTGGAAGTTTCCCGAATTCGAATCATATCAGCATTTTGCTAGGTTCTGGTAAGAATGATAAGAATTATCTACGAATGCAATAATAAATGCGAATACATCGGTGAGTGTCTAGGTCAATGCAGAAATTCACTACTTTCGCACAAAATTTCCATGCAACTCATGCGTGCTACTTGCTTCTGGTTCGGATTAAAGTACGGATTCTCTTCTAAAAATATGTTGCAAACGTTATAAACGCTATGAACATAGCTTTCAATATTTAAAAAATAGTAGCTAGCATATTTAAATCGTAGTTTAAAATTCGCAACAACATTATTACTAGCCAACAGCTAGCAATATCATAATTACAGTAATAAAATCAATCCGATCACAGTTTCCCTCAATCAGCGATGAACCTTAGGTGACTGGTTTTACACGGCGTCGTTGTCCATTTGTTTTGCCAACGAACCCCAAAAACAAACAGCCAAACAAACATGGTTTGCAGTTCAAAAATAAACAAAACCTTCGCCGCCTTGTGACAATCGGTTGATTTGTGTCGGTCTTTTAATAGGTCATGTGTGCAAAAACCATTTTCGCTGTCCCCACGGGTGCGTTAACAAGTGACCATTAAACCCCGTGCGAAAATAGAACGGGTTTTGCTAATTTTTTGCCACCACCATTTCCTTATCGTCTCGCGTCCGTTCGCCTGTCCACTCGTTGCTCGCTCAAGTGTTTTTTTTTTGCAAAAAAACTCAAAAAAAAGAAAGCAAAGCATTTCTTACGATGGTGTTTGCACTGAAAAGTGTTTAACTTTCAGGAAGAAATCGACCGTGTCGCGTGGATGTGCGGCAATCGATTTTTTACGGAAAATGGCGAACGCTTAAATGTGCATGGAAATCGGGAAGTATGGTTGGTAGTTTCAGGTCATCCCTACGGTCGCAACACAATTTGCACTCGGTTTTGCATTTGCGAAGGTCACGTGGTTTTGTTAGGTCTGGGTAGTTCCAGAGGACGGCGGTGGGTTCCTTACAAGTGCCTAGTTGCTACACGTGACCTCCGGATGGGAAACTACTCCAACGCGGAGTCTTTACCCCGGCCAACGTGAAACAGTGCAGGTGTGATACGAAACACCTCGATTGCTCAGAAGCATTAGAATAAAAATGCTTCAGCAAACCTTAAGCAACACAAGCAACCACCACATACTGGCGGTTAGTTTGACCTGCTTTATGTGGTCTGAATTTCATATCAAGTTTCCTTCCGATTTATAGTACTCGTTGGCACCGTACGGCGATGGTAGCAATCGAATCACGAACCATTACCTACTCCAACATAACTTCCAGCGGTGGTACTACGGAATGGGTTAAACGATCACGCGATTCCCGGTTACAGGCGAGCTTTTCTGACGCGCTACATAAATTACACCCTCACATTAATTCCCTCGTGTCAGCGTCCTTTCTTTGTCGTCTAATGGAAAATGACAATCGTCTGTCGGATTCAGGCACAGGCGAAGAAACTGGACTAGGCCACATTCGCTACGGCTCTCTGCGACAAAAAGGGGAAACTTATGTTAAACGCACCGAAATGACACTCGCGAAAACCTATTAAATGAACTATTAATCGACCCCCAGTGCGACCCTTTTCTAGCGCTCCGTTTGCCGTGAAAGTTTCGCTACGGTGTGAATAGCGCCTCGTCATAAAAAAAACTCTCCATCGAATAATGAACGCCACTTTGGGTCGCGCGCTGTTTGCTCCAATTTTGCCCCTTTTCTTCGCTGTTTAGGAGAAGCCTTAGGAGGAACACTATCCAATGTAGTAAAGCGTGCCGAAACGGCAATCCTTCCAGGCGTTAGCCATTGCAGCATGAGGATAGTAATGTGTGCAAAGTGTAGCGAATTCGATTACAACTTACGAACTCAGTCACGCTATGGCTAGCGCTTCACGGCATCCGGTCGATGCCGGATTGGGAAGCGAAGAACCTTCAAAGTGTTACTTTTAGTTTGGCTGATGCTCACCTTGAACGTTTGCCAATCAAGGCAAATCAGCAGTGTGTCGCGTGTCGCAGTGTTGATTGACTATGTACGGCAGTATTACAACGAAATCAAAGATAACTGATCGTGTGTGGCAACAATTTAGGTACAAATTATTGTAAAAAAGCAATGATGCGGTGCAAACCTTGAGTTGTTGCTAAATACACTGTCTATGTTGCAAATAAAATTACAGGGTCCATGCGTTTTAAAGAGTTTTATTGATAAAAAATAGCAAAATCATCTTAAGCTTCACACAAGGCAGCTCCTGCAAGCCGTGAAAGTGTTATCGCTGCTGTTCGGAGGTTCTTAAGGGTTTCTGTGACATTCATTTGTCCTCGATCGAGTCCCAAAATTTCTCTTTAAGCTATCTTTTTAACCGTGAAAACAAACGGAAGACAAGGAAAGATAATTCCAGGCTGTAGGGGGCCTGATGAACCACACTGGGATAGATACGAGCTTGGTACTTGTTTACGAGTTGCGTTGTCGAAGTCCACCAGGTCTAACTACCTTAATTTGGTAGAGCAGAGCTGCGCAAATTGTCTCACTTGAATGATTTTAGAGATTATGTCCCTCTGTTACTCACTGTGTGCGTTGGTTTCGTCAACCCTCTTATCTTTTGTGCGACTCTTACTTTTTCCTGCTTTTTGATAAGGCTCAGTTATGGATCCCCTCTTTTTGAGTATTTCTCAGAGCACACCTAACCAAACTTATCTACTCGTTCACGACACACCGCCTGATTAGCATTGCCTCGTGCGTCGGCTGACTAACACTTGCTCGCTAGACGCAACGATTTTTCGTTATCTAACGTCAGCAAAGGTGAACTTTTTGAATATTCTCGTCATTAAAAAAGACACGACATCAAAGAGGTACCTTATCTAACAGAGTGAGTAATACTTACTCTCGCACACTGATGAGCAGAGTGAATGAGACCCTCAGCTGCTCTTTGCCCAACACCATTCACGTGGAACGCGTTGCGACTGGGCGCCTCCATTACGCCGTGCAATGAAATTAAAACAAAGGCTCACGGAACGATCCTCTCTATCGATGTGTAAGATCAAAGTCTTATGACATCTAGCGCTCATCAAACTGTAGCCTCATCTGCTCTGAGTGGCGAATCGAGTGAGGATGTGAATTCGTATGTTTGACAATAAGGCTTATTACATTTGGGATAAGTTCTTTTCCGCAATATTTTAATGTTTTGCGACATTTAATCGAACATATTTTAAAACACTCAAAACATTAAATCAATCATTTTCTAAAATGTTAAATTAAGTCTTAAAACCGATATTAATTAAACAATTATGAATAATGGCGTGTTAAGTATTTATTTTAAGCATCAATGCAGCAAGCAAAATGGAACATGCTTCAACTTAATGAGTTATGATTGTGTATTTAGCTTGATCCAGAAATTATGACGGATCGTAGACGTAGACGGGACGTTCTTGCATAATTTGATTAATACGATCACTTTTCGATGGAGGCGCCTGGTTGTGCTTAATTGTAGCACTTTGCTGCAGGTGTGTGGAAATTATGTTCTCTGTACTGAATCGACGCTTTCCCTACTTCGGTTGCTAGATCTGCTACGGTTCAATGACTTCACCAAGGCTTATGCCCATCGTAGCGTGTTCACTAGCCATTGCAGCGGCGAATCGCACCTGCACCTTTTGAGGACACACGGAAAACAGAACACGAAACGGTTAAATCGGGAGACGGAACGAAACGAAAAAAAGAAACCAGAATGAGTGTTTTTTTTTTTGTTATTTTTTCGTCGCTGTTCACACGACAGACAACAACGGCCATAGCAATCAATAATCACCGTTTCCAGCCCGATCCGGTGTGTCGAGGGTAACACGAATGCACGCGCGAGAATGAACATTACGGCGAAAAAAAAAGGAACAACCAAAGGTAACGCAACACTTCCTTAGTGGAAAATTACCCTCTCGTGCAGCTTTTTTTTGTTGTTTAGTTTCGGTTGGCTAGGGGGTTCCGGTACGGTTTTGCTCGCATTTTACGCTCGCTGGACGCAGGTGGCGGTATAAATAACGACGCGAGGCGGATCTCGCATACCGATGGGCGACGATGGAAAACAACTCGCGTTGGCCAGTTGGCTGGAGTGCGCGAGAAAGAAAAAAAAGTATAACGTTGAAACAAAACAAAAACTCCATCGGGGATTAAAACCGGATCCGAAGCATTTTTGGGTGCGCGAGTGTTTCGGCTTTCGATTGCATCGTACGCCCCGGCGGCATACATGCGTCATTCCCCGTGCTTTGGCGTACGTCATTCGTCCGTTTGTCGGGAATGTGCAAAAACACACAATCTCGATCGAAGCAATGCTGCTCAATCCACTTTTTCTCTTCATCGAGACCCGGGGTTGGTTGGGTGGATGGTGGAGAAAGGAACGCTCTAGTGTGGCAGTAGTTCCGTTGCATGAGCGGTTTGGTTTCATTTTGGAAAGTGTATGGGAAATTGAACGGTAGGAGACATTCGTGAGATTATCAATACGTGTTTTTCCACAAATTTGACAACACACCCTGTATCTAACCTACTTTGCATATGTCTATGATCGCATCGTTTTTTTTTAAACCAGTTCAGTGACAATCAGAATGAAAGTTTATTGCTCCAAATGTGTAAATATCGCAATGAGTGTACAGAACACAGAGAGGAAAAGGATTAAAAAAAAAACGTTGGAGAAAGGCAATAGAGGGGTTGTTTTGGTGGCATGCTCTTTATTATTCCATACGGTTGTTTTCATTGTGCTCTAATTCGTTTTTGCTCATAAAAAACACAGAGCGTAATCCAAATAAAGAAAAACCATTTTACGATCTGTCCGATCGGGAATTTATGAATATTGGTGTTAAATATGTGATAATTATTGCTGACTGTTGAAAGCACTTGTTCCAGGTGCAATGCTTTTTAACAATTCATTAGACATCGTTCAGCACGTGTGTGAAGAATTTTGTTTTTTTAAAAGTATTTGTTTCATTTTTCATATCGTATTATTAAATTGTAATAATTTTGCTGCTAATAACTAATAACACTCTCGCCCAAATATCATATTGTACACCAAGTCACGATTCAACATTTGTTATGCTAATGTTTTTTTTTCTGGGTAAACAAAAATAATGCAAACCACATGCGTGCTTTCACCAATAAAAATTACCATTTTCTTTACCACACTGATGTTAAACAGCTGGTCCAACGAATCGAAAGCGATCTTGCTTGTTTGCCATCGTCTTTCTTTTGTCTTTAATATGACCAAGACGAGACAGGGTTAAAATAAAAAACGTTCCGTTGCAGATCCCCACTGCAATGATGCTTAATCAGTGCCCATCTGGTTATTGTTTTCTCGTTGCCACACTTTTCTGGTTGGGTTTGATTTACGAGATTTGGTTACCGTGGTTCGGAACGAAGCGTGCACGTGTGGTGTAAAGGAATTCATACAAACAACCACCACCAGCAGCAGCAGCAAAACATCGTAAACAAAGTACGTGACAGATGTTATTAGGGCGATCGCGAGAAACGAAAACATTCTATAGTAATAAAATTTCTTAATCTCTCTTTCTGTCACTATATCTCTCTCTTTCTTTTTCTATTTCACCGTATACTTCTCAATCTTTGATCGTATTTTATGCGGACGGAAGAGAAATAAATATAACATTTAATCTAGCTTCCGTTTATGATGTGTTTCAGCTCATGATGGACGGATCGCCACCGAAAACCAACCGGAAAGTACGTTTCTCCCTACCCGAACCGGCCGTACCGGCCGTTCCCTCCACAACCCCCGTCCAGAAGCAACGTATGGCACACGGCACAATGCAGTACGTCAATGGGACGCTTATCAGTCAGTCGCAGCAGGCTCCGGCTTCAGCGCAAACACGTGCCCATCAATCGTTACAGATAACACCGACACCGACATCAGCCACCTCGTCCACGATCGGTAGCTCTGGAGCCTACAAACCAAAGGAACTGAACAACAAGATCGTACTCCATCTGCGCCCCTCCGTCAATTCGCTCGATAGTGGAAGCGAACTATCCTCGCCGAAAGGATCACCGGGCGCCTCCACCGATGGGAAACCGGCCAGACAGAAAGCTTACTTACAAAAATCGGGTTCCGGCAATGGGTGTGCTTCCACTGGTGCTGGGACCGGTAGCTCAGCACGGTCACTCAAAACGTTGCCTCAAATTAATCAAAAATATCCCAGCTCCGAGGACGTGAACAATAACGTCGGGGCAGTGACGCGTAGCAGACCGAGTGAGGATCTCGAGACGATTGCTGGCGGTCTTTGGAACCATCCGACGAAGAAGCCAACCATCATGCTGCGTACGATCTCAAGCAGTGGTGCTCAGACGCACCCGTCGAAGGCACCACTAGCAGCACGAACTCGTACGAAATCGGTTGGAAAATTGCAGCCCGGTGTCGGTGCTGGTGGACGCCATTCGAAGTCTCTAATCTCACCACACCTAGCACCGATGGATGGGATGGTCGTGCGGGTGCAGGAAACTTCCAACAAATCGGTCGAATTGCCCGGAGGAATTGAGCCAAAGGATCGACGTGTGGAAGAGATTAACGTATCCAGTATTATCCGACAAACAAGCACATCCAACGGCAGTAACCATCGTTCCATGTACGGGAAAAGCGGCCAGTATTTAGCCGTCCCAGAATACACCGATCGGTACGAAGGCATGGAGACGGCCGTCTCAGCAACGCTGAACGATGAGGAGGAGGATGAGTATGAAGACAGTGAGCAGGATGGAAACGGTAGCAGTGGAAATGCTGACGAGCGGAATGGAACGTCCCACGATCCGGCAGGCAATGGGACCGATCCCCTGAAGGGTGTGGTGGGGGATGATGGAAAGTTTCGCTGCGCGCGGGACACGAACCTCGGTCGGGATCGAAACACCGCCCAGTTTTGGGACTTTGTCGAAAGGTGGCGCACGAATCGCGCGCTCAAAAAGCTAGAAAGTGCCAACCATGAACCGAGCGCACCTGTCAGCACGACGGTACTGATCGGTTCGGACCGGGGCAAATCGGAAACGAAAAGGTAAGAGCTTGACTTCAATTTCCAGTAAATTTTACAATCGATCCAACCATGTTTAAAATTTAAATACTACCAGGGTATGAATTCCGATAACATTTTCAAGTCAACTTCTAATTCACTTTTTTTTTATTTTATTTTTCCATTATGACGGCCAAGGGCCGTATGATCTTCTAATTCACTTGTTATATAAACATTTTTTAAAAAGGCTTATGCACCATCGGGCCTAATTAAGTAAATTAAACTAATTTAAAACCGTTACAAGCAATAACACGCTCGCACTAGTGAAATATTTCACACATTTCAAAGCACACAAACTTTGCCGCGGCGTGAAATATTTCACCATCATACGCTGGCGCTTTCAACCCTGCCGCATAAACGCGGGTCAATAATTTTGCTTTCTTGGTGCGTGTTTTTAAACGGGCAGCTGAGCTGAATTGTTCATTTACCATCCGGTAGCTCGTAGTATACGGTCGGTCGGCTCGGCAGTTCCCATCGTTTGGATTTCAGCTTTTCCAAAAGTGACGGTTTATTTATTTTTGTGTTTAGGAATTCAGTTCCACCGCCAATCAGAACCAGTTCGGGGCGAACAAAACCAATAGTGCAAGCGAATAATCAATAGCCGTGTTGAGGGCGGGCAGTAGTGGTTCCGTGGAGTGGTTTATTTCTTTTTGCGAATTGTTTCTAACCCGATAAATAATCACCCCGTGGTGAGTGCGTTCGTCAGAACGGTAGACACCCTTCCGGTTCCCTGCTCTCCAGCTGAGTGAAACACGCGCGTCACGGTTTTGCGAGGAAAGGCAGAGGTGCAAAAAAAAAAAAAAACACGGCGGCGCTATAAATCGTGAGTTATATTTATTTTAAACTGCAATGCTATACTGCGCCACCAAGCTGGTACACGGTTTGCATTAATTTGATGGTGATTTTTGAGTGAAATGTACGCGAGTGCGTAGCTGTCGATCGATCCCTAGCCGGTCGGTTGATCGCAACAAGGGAAGCGTGGCGCATATTCACCTTTGGGTGTTATGTTGTCGTTACTTACAGACCGTCATAAAGGATGCATATAATTTTTAATGACAGCAACACACGATTAATAACGAACTGTCACTGTCTTGAGAAACGCCAGACCGTTTGGCTAACCTATCAATATCTCAATTAAACAAAAGTGCATATTATAAATATTACATTGAATATTGGACAAACATATCATAATTCCGGCGCATCGCCACCCAATCTCAATTTCGTACGTGACAGCTCAAGCGGATTAAGCGTTTGATTGTCCATTCGTAATGCGATGTAATTACACGGTCAACGCTTGATGCGTACGATTGCTTGCATCGAGTCGCCCTATCGAGTGACACGTTTATCGCTGCACTCGCGTGCTGTTAATAAAGCGAATATCTCTGTCCAAATTTCTGCTTAATTATTCAACCACACCAATGAAAGCAGATAGAGATCGATGTGGAAATGGTAAATCCGGGTGCAAATGTTCTTTTATGCTGTTTTTCTTTTCGGTGGGAATTTCACCCACACGCCTTCTCACGCCTTGTCGAACGTAAATCGCGGAGTAAAACCCCCATCTGTGGGTACTGAAATCAAACCAAAAGCGAAAAAAGAAAACACCACATAAATATAATTAAACGCCACTTATTGGGCGCGGAAATGAATGGGTAAACAAACATTTCGACTACACGCTGTCCGTTAAAAATATCAATCCAGCATCGATTCGCCCCAATCTGGACAGGGTGGTAGACAGCAAAAAAAAAAAAAACATGGATAGAGGGTGGAAATAAAACCCCACCGCTCCGTCGAAACGGATGTTGTTGAGCCGACCTGAGACAGTATGGCGTTTGACATTAACGATCGGCAGCGAAAACGCAACCTCACCCAACGTCAAATGCAACCCCGGCTTCCCCAGCGATCCTCGACGCTCGAGTCCGTTTGGGGCCATTGGATTGGCAAAAATTGGGGCAAACTGTTCTGTTTGGTGAGACACGGCGGGAGGGTCGGAAAAACTGTCATCACACAAATTTACAATAAAAAAAAAAACAAAATCACATGAAACAAAAAAAGAAAACCACTTTCGTGAAAAACGGCGATGTTAACAGCACCGACACCGTTTGGCATTTCGATCGATTTTCAAACACGAATTGGCGGTGATGAACTAAAGCACACCGCATCCGCATACACGCTTGTGGTCCACATTATTTATGCCGGTGAGGGGGGCCGGCGGCAATTAAAAGTGGAAAGGAATAACCACCGAACGATAGCATCATCCGGCATGGCGAGGACCACCCCCTCCATCGCCCAAAGGCAAGGTTTGTCGATGCCGGCGCAAAAACCTTGCAAAACTGCAACGCTGGCGACCATTGACAGCTAAACAACAATTAGAATAAATCAAACACTGTGCAGCGGATGCAGATGCTTGCATCGTATGTATGCTTCTTGCCTTTTTTTCTTTGCTATCTGCGTCGTAATTGTCCGATTGAATGGGGACTATCGCAATTTTGCAATTGCGTTTAGACGTGACATACAGTGTTGCACGTTCTGTTTGATGAAACATCCGGAAGCGTTGTCGACGAGAGTATGAAAAACGAGACGGAAATGAAGGAAGAACATGTTTATCACAGTGAGAACTAGCATTTCACCAACATACGGCACCATTCGTCGTATTGCAGGGGTGAAGGATGTAATGCGCTTGCGATCGCGATCGCAAAACGAAGATATGTCAACACAATTCCCAAACCCAGCATCAAACGTTCGCCCGAGTTCATGGTTGAGAGAAATACAAACTCTCGTTATAAGTTACCGCGAAACACACAGACACACAATAATTAGCTTTGACTTAGGGGGGGGTGATAAATAATGGGCTGATCGGTATCTAAATTGACTCGCCACATACACATGCCCTGGTAATTGACAGGTGATAATACGCTAGCGAGCGAAGATTTCGGTTGAGCTGTGGTGGCTCGTAAATCAAAAGGTGTCGGATGCGGTCAAACAAACAACCGTGGATGGTACGGTTGGCCCGGTAAGTTTGTTTGAACAGTTTGGCGATGTTCGGCATACCCCATGGCCTATCGCACATCATTTCTCGCCGGTGGAGTATTTATACACACGCATCTCCGACATGCGGAAGATCGCTGGTTTCCACCTTTTGCCGAATAGATAAATACTAATATCGAGCAAGTGGCCTAAGTGCACGCTAAGCGCGGCTGGGGAAGGAAAACCGGTGCTAAAGGGTGAAACGAACGGACGGAGTGCACTTAAATAAACAAACCCTGCTTTTTTTAGTTAGTAAGTGTAAGACAGCTTTATGCATGCATTATCTCCGGGATCGCCACACTTCGAGCGGGAAGATTTTATCAGTAGCTGCATTTTGCTAAGCGATCTTCAAAGGCCCTCGTTCGATTGGCAAAGGTGTGATTTATGGCCACCTCTCCCGTTTATTAATAGCTTCCCGGAGCGGCACCGTTTAATGGTGGCGCGAAAACACGGAAGGTAAATGGTGACAGCGAATGTCTGGCGCACCAGCAAAATCAGTGCACTAGACTGATCAGCTCGAGCGACAGATTCGTCCACAAGGTACAATCAATTGATGGGTGCGCATGAGTGTCGCCGATGTGTCACACAAATTAAATCCAACCCAATTGACCCCCTTCAGCTACTACTAGAGGGACACTAATTTTTACATAAAGCAAAATTGCCAGCCATTGCTCATTCCGCGATCGTGTTACCATGCATCTTGCGCCCAGTCATACTCAAAATGTTTGTAGTGATTATTTTTCCATCTCTTAGTAGTTAGTTAACGCCTCCATCCCATCCCATATTCACCTTCGCACGGCTGTATGATGTGGAGGGCGAAAATGTTGGCGAAAAATTGCCACCAGCCTTCACCACGCCAGCCAAACGTAACGCACATCCTACTGGCCGCAAAAGTTGTAGGATAAATATTTATCCAGCAAAGAGATGAATGTATCGCTTCCTTCGGTACCGTTCACCATCCCGGCCGGTCTAGATCGAACCGGTAGATCGCGCCAGCCATTCCAAGTGCTGACGTGTTTCGCAGATTTTCGCTGCAAACGGATAATATGGGGATGTTTTTTTTTTATTCTCACGGTGGTTCTTTCCCATGGACGGATGGTCTATTTGTACAGGACGCTGGATTTCGGGAGCTATGAAAATGAATATGAAAAATGGATGCGCTACAGCGCTCTGCAAACTTTCACGCACGCACCCACTACGCTGGTACAGTGAAAATCCACTGCCTGCCCAATGTTGAACCGCCCAGAACGTGTGTCTAGTGCTGTACAGCCAGAACGGGTTTTACGTGCGATAATTTATCATAGCGTATTTAGCAACCCGCTCGGAAGGAAAACTGTCGACTTTTATTTACACGGCGAAAGGCAAAAACCAGTTGCAGGGAAGATGGAGCACAGTTTAATGTTTTCTTGTCCAGAAATGCTAATTAAACGTCAATCTCTGCAGAAAATTCACACATCAATCATTCCGTTTTCTCGCGGGCACATGTACTCCATTGCACATGTGAGATTAAATAATCGTAATTTGGTTACCGACAATGCAATAAAAAACACATGCTCCCAGCTCAATAACGTTAACCGCCTCCGTTATCAATCCTTGCTAAGCCATGGGTCATGCCGCATAACTTTCACTGTTCGAACATTCAGACGTCATTTAAGCGGGCAAGAAGAACGAGGGAAAGGAAAGAAAATAAATAAATACCGTCCCAATGCCAACGCGTAAACATCAGTCTTTTTGGTCACGGTGGAGGTCAGTTGCGATTGTACCGTATCTGTGTAGCTGGTGAAGCACCGAGCGGTTATGACATCCCCGCCGAAACCAGTTAGTTTTAAGCGTTCTCTTTTACTGTTTTGACTTTCCGTGTTAGTATTGTTCTTCGGCATAGTAGTAAGCAGATAGGAAGTAAGACGTAATACGCTGCACAGCCAGAACTGGATCCGTGGTACGTTTCGAGCATTCGTCTGTGCCAAATCGTGACCCCTGACGGACACGTTTCGACGCAAAGATGGGATGAATGTTC
Organism: Anopheles moucheti; assembly: GCF_943734755.1. Classification (NCBI taxonomy): domain Eukaryota; kingdom Metazoa; phylum Arthropoda; class Insecta; order Diptera; family Culicidae; genus Anopheles; species Anopheles moucheti. Next base: position 63,532,864 of record NC_069141.1, read on the forward strand.
TTTAATTCTGCGATTCGAAGATTACCACACTGCGTCACAAACGACTCCGTCCGTTTCAAATCACACTTGAGAGTGATCGGCAGTGTCGAAATTTCATCCACGAAAGATGAAACCAGTACGCCATGTTCTATCGCGAAAGCTGCGTTAAGTTTGGCGTTAGACGACGAAGCATCAAATGAACTGTATCCATCATCGGGCAGAACTGCCGTTGGCCAGCAGACATCTGCGGATGATCGCGTTTGTTCGGCTGAGAGGTACCGCGATTGGTTAAGGGTCTACCTTGCAGCTGGATTCGTGGAACTCTCATACGCAATAATCCAAACAAACGCCGATGGACGGTATGATGAATTGTTCTCATTAGAATTTAATGTAACGGTGCTAATAGATGACGAGAAATTTCGCAAAATGAGAAAAATGAGAAATCGTGAGCTGTCAAAATTGTAGTTTCTCACAAATTTCGCGGGTTTTTAGCCTTCTCACCGTCTAATTGCTGAGAAGTAGTTTAGCATACACAGCCGAGCTGTCAAAACAACTATCTGCATCGAGTTGCATTTGTTTACGTTTGGAAGTGGAAGTGAACAGATCTGCTGAACACTTTGTGAACAAATAAATGCATTAAGACTTACCCATTTCTCTTTATTAAACTTTTCAAAACACTTTATTTGAATACAGTTTTGAGCACTTTACCGCATGCACCGCGTGTTGACGAATGATTGTTTACATAACCGCGTTTCTCAAAAGCGAGAAACTCCTTGTTTGTCAAATTTCGACAAACGCTCATTTCTCAGATTTGCGAAATTTCCCGTACTAAAAAGCTGGATTGTACTAAAATAACATTTCTCATTTTTCTCATTGTGCGAAATTTCTCGTCATCTATTAGCACCGTAAGCTATATCTTTCCACACCTTTCGGTATGCGGAGATCAGCTTCGCACCGCGGGGCGGGGTGCATAGTGTTAGTAGCCGATGATCAAAGAAGACAATCTGTTTGTGTAAAAATTTTGTGTAAAAATTCCCTCAGCTAATCCCTTTCATCCTTCTTTGTTCTGTAACCACTTGTGCTCCGCAGATCGTTTAATATCATCTGTGGTTGATACGTGCGTGCGTGTTCGGTTCTTTGTATTGTGGAATTAAAAATAAAAATTTCCCAAGCCTTTTTCGCACTTTTTTTGAAGAGTGCCCAGACTAGGACACTACGCATCTACGCACCGCGAGGTTGACGAGTGTGCAAGCAGTTGTAGTGTGTAAGTTTGTTCTTCCTGTTCTTCACTTCAAACTTCAGAAAACTTCAAAGCAATGAATATGGAATGAATATCAGTTACGATAGACATCTGTTTGAAAGGCTGATAGATGTATGCAGCATATGCTTTGTACTAAAAGCTACTAAAAAACGTTACTATGTACTAAAGGCAATTAAGACCGGTACTGTTACCCATTACATGATTAAATAAACATATTATTATAGTTTATTTAGTAGTTTATTACTTGAATTTTATTTCACAAGAAACAACTGGTGAGTTGAGCGCGCATTAAAGCTGTCTATCACTGATCTTCAGTATCGCGTTTATTATCACAAGTTGATGGCTAAATATAATCAACTTGTTAAGCTTCAACCCAAGGTGAATCGTCTTCCTTGCTGACGGCATAATTTTCATAAAACTAAAAGTATTCGGTCGTCAGACAGCCACTTAGCCTTCCTCATCGCTCATTAGTATGCGCTTGTCTACGCGACCTCAGTCAAAGCGGTTTACGCGCAATCGCTTATGTCTCGTGATTACTCTGTTCTGGTAGCATTGTTCGCTGTGTTGTATGCATCGCAGTGCGTCTTATCGTCATGTTCAGTGTCGATTAATGAGCCTATTAAAATACAAAACCCTCATCAGCTGTGATCACTGGACGGTGGCCGGATGGCAGGATGCAATTGAGCAATTCGAAGAAGTTCGCTAGTACGCGCCAGCGCGACCGTTAACGTTCTTGCTCCGGAAGTGCACCTCCAGAAGGTGAAAGAAAGCCACATCAGCCGGCTGACAAACATTACGTCAGCCATCCTAGTATGGCGGGACGAACATGCTCCCTTCCCCCGGGAGGTGACATGCAAACGTGATTAACCCCGTGATTTAGTTGGAGCATCGTACGGACAACCCGCCCGAGACACCCTGTGCTGCACACTGCATGGTGCCACGCGGCACTCAAGACGCTACTCTATTTATATCGATTGATCGAGGGCAAGAAACTGGCGAAAGCATACACACACGCACACGCATCGGATTGGGTAGTTCGGGAATGTGGAAACACTGGTATGGCCCCATGTGGGAAATGTTGTACTACTTTACTGCCCTCACCAGCATAAACACCGTGCTGCGGGGGGTGTGTGGTGTGTGAGTGTGTGGCTTGCTTCATCGCCAGTTCCTAGAGACGTTCAACTACGGGCGAGTTGGACACAGGGATGGACCCACACACATTCCTCGGTCAACGGCACCGTGACAGTGTGTGAATCCTCCCAAAAAACGAAGAAATTGTGCAATGCGGCTCGTGCAGAAGAATGCATACGGCAGCACCGGCCGGGAACTGATGCTGATGCAACTTTACGCTCATTTTGCCAGCATGCCTCATCGGGAGCGTTTTACAAATCCCGTGTGTTTCAGTGACACGAGACATTTGGAAAGGCAACAAAAAAAAACCAACCCAACGCAACATAAACGGCATCGTTTAGGTCATTTAGATAAAAGAACACACCACTTGATCGGTGTGTACCGTGCGGCAACAAACCGTAACTAATGACGTCAGCAGCTGGCGGATAAATAAAAAGCGATATCTTTTTTTGTGCATTGAACTGTTGAGTATAGTTATAAATTATCTAATTTCAACATTTTGTCTGCATTTCTTTCAGTCCAACGCTTAGCTCACGAATACGTGCCCTCAGGATGAGTCTTGAGCAGGTACCGACGGTGACGACACTGCTGCGTGCATCCCGCGATGCAAACGAGTATCTGCTGAAGGAAGTGTTCCGAGACATTCTGGAGAATGGCATCTCGAAGGAGAACCTCAATTCTACCGATCGCAGCGGAAGGGTATGTAATTTGTTTGATGTAGTTTGCCATGTTACTTAGCTTTGTAAGTCAATTCTGAGCTCTTACGCAAGTTCTAATGGGAATTTGTTATGCAATTAACTATCTGGGTTACTTGATTTATTTTGGACTTATTTGATTTATTTTGAAATTTCACTTAGACCTACAAGTCTATTCTGAACTCTTACGCAAGTTTTAATGGCTATTTGTTATGCCATTGATTATTGAGAGTACTTGATTTTACAGAGTTATAATTAATCAACTATTTGATATATTATAGTTGAAATTAATTAATATTGTTTATTTTATATTAAATAATTATGTTCTATTAATAATTACTATTAAAGTTATTGATTAATATTATGCTATTATTATAATTGACATCAATATTTGGGGTGGTCCAGTGGTGTATTGGTAGCGGCGCCGATCTTCTCACGACAGGACCCGTCAAAATCCCTGCCGGACCTATTCTCCGAACGCAGGACTAGACACTATTTTTGGAAAGGTTGTGATTTTCTCAACAAATACTTTCTTTACTAGAACTAGAAAATATTTTTTTAATCAATCTTTTGTGACATTTCCCATTTACTACTGCAAGTAATAACAATGTACGAACGGGTTCGAATATATTTAATACCTTTCATTGCATATCATACAATAGTTTTGTGCGGAGTATTTTACGCAAGTGGGACGAGTTTTATGTACGGTTGTATGAACATACAAACTACTGTTAAATAATTGCGATAGTATTTATAACCAGCCACGGCAGACAGCTCCTTTGGTCCTTCGACTGTGCGGAAGCCAGTGCCACAGTTCTGTTGTACGATTCCGGATAGGGGAAAAGCATAAAATGGGAATAGATTAAACTAATTGGAGCGTGTCATTGGGCCCAGACTGACAAGGCTTTGTGTAGATTGATTATCTGCGCAAGGGAATGTCAGTGCCGATTGAAATGTTTGGTTTGTTTTTAAAGGGTAGAAGGCTATTGCTTGGTTCATGAAACGTAATCTAGTATCGGGTAAGTTTGTCTAGATATCGATTATAAATATTGCAACTAATATGGCGATAATTCTGTTTTCCCCCTTACGCAGAACAAATGCGGGAAGATTTGTTCATAATTAATTAGCCTTTAAATATACCGGCGGGTTCTGGTTGATCTATTTACAGTACTGACGTGATCGACACAGCCAAGTAAATCTCACAAACTCAATTGGTTCGTTTTAATCGTTTCGCGGACGTATTGTGATCGGGTGGGTTTCGCGATCGTAAGTCAATTTAAACACACGCCACAACCCGTGTTATTGCCGAGCAGCAACCGCAGCACACTGATTCACCACCATTCGATGTCTGCCCGCATGACAGTCCACCGGGCAATGGTGGTCTTACCTTCCCGGCCAGTTCCAAAGGGGGTTTGAAAAAACCTTACCAAAAGCACCCATTTCCCGACACACCGAAGTAAACACACGGAAACCACCCACCCACAAACGGAGACCGGGTACCCCGTAAGCGTGGAACGCGAATGCATCGCGTAAGAATCGCGTTGGAAGTAAATAATTTTCCGGAGCGTTGTTGCTGTTCGAACGTTCCGGAGCGAACTCGTGGGAAACCCGCTGACCACGCTTGGTTACAGGGTTCCGGGAATCGGGTAGCCTGTTAAAAGTTGCAGTACACAAACAAAACACACGCAAATAGGGAAAATGGAAGGAAAATGGCCGGGACAACAATGCGTACAATAATATGGTTTACACTTGGTACATTTCCGCGGTTGTAAGGTTGTTTTTCCGTCTGTTCACTTTCAGGCAGTGATATGTAAACTATACCTTGGTTTCGGATGGTTTCGGAGGGGAACGCGGAATTTCTAATGGAGGGAAAGGAAGTGCAACAGCTAAAATGTAAACGTTAACACTCATCCCATTGCTACGCGTTGCAATTGTTGTATTATTCGAATACGGTTGGTTGTAGTTATAATTAAGACCATACTCCGGACTCAATCTCATAACTAATTTTGTAAAAGAAAATCGTTAAAAATGCAGCTTAAAAATTAGAGTACAACATCGATTATCCGGGCTACTGCGGACTGGCTGTATGCCGTTTAATCGATTTCCACGGATAAAAGGATCTTCGGTTTTGTACGTGCAATAATCGAAGATGAAGATGAAAGTTAAACATTTAAAACGTAGGTAAGAGAAGCAAGAGTTCCAATTATGGCTATAATGTGTCCTCATCATGAAGATTTTTCTGGTCAACATTTTCATCCAGGGTAACATTGGGTAATGTTTTATGTTGTATGAAAATCCCCTGCTTTGAAGTCTGTATAATACGATCATATTTATTATTTTAGTGATAGTTGATCAGCACCATTTTTTATCTCAATTTTTAAATCATCAATTCTTTATACAAAAAAAAAAACGTTGAAGTCCCTCTCGGGTAAAACGGTGAACCGGGGAAAATATATTTCCACTAGCTGTCATTGTTGAGCTCACGGATAATCCGCCTGCCGTTAAATCAGACCCCGGATAATCGACGTTCCGCACTGTATTTAATAGCATGTTTGCAACCATTCTGTAACAACCTTTACAACAAACACGAAAACGAAATTCATTCAAACGTGTACTACACAAGAAAAAAAAGTAGTAAGTCGGTTAAAAGAAAAAAAAAGGACAAAAGCATGTGCGATCGGAAAATGGTTCATCTCGTTTGCGGACGGCGCAATTTGTTTACGCTGTCATCGACTAACGTGCCTCCACGTTGGCCTTTTTTCGCACTTGCGGGATGTGGGAGGAGGCCAATAATTGTGTTCGATTTCGTGCCCGTCAGATGAAGAAAGGTTTTAGACCAGTAGATGGCCTTTCTGGTGGCTGATTTATTAGCAGCAAACATTAGCGTTAGGAATGTACCGCCGGGGTACGTGTTCAAACATACGGTTTGATATAAGCTTTGACGGTGTGTGATACTGTGTTCTCAATTTGTGCTTGATTCATATTTTTTTCGTGAGTTATTAAACAAAGGTTAGTGTGATGACCATGAGTAATCAAGTAATTAGGGATTTAGGTTGTTTTCATGATGTTTTGCTAGGTTGTGTGTGAAACTTGATATGAATGTGATAAACAAGCCATTTACTATTTATAGTGTTTGATAACATCGCACACACCAACGACCTTATACAGACGATTAATACCTTGAGGACTTTGTTGAGATTGCTTGAGTAATGTTAACCTAATGTTCTCTTGATGCATACACCTTTCAACTCTATATATTACAATATGCGAAGTTCAAGCTATTACAATTTGAAAAATCTTTCAACGTTTCAAATTTTCACGAAACGAATCAACCTGATCACAATGCTTTGTTTGCTGTTCGTTTCCGAATTACATTTGCTTAACCTTCCGCGTGAAGTACGTGACTACCGTCAACTTCCTATTCCGCTTTTTCGAATTTCCGATCATTCCACCAGTTCCGATTCCACCAACTTCCAATGGGGTTTGAACTGCAATCAAACATCTTCAACCTTCTGGCCCGATGGTCAAAACCGTGGCCACTTCCTCGCGTTTTGTAAAAATAATAAATTCACCACATGAAGCACAACGTGTGCGTGACGAATTGCATCACCCGAATCCATGTACCACACCTCAATATCCCGTTGTGTTTCTTTCGCGTTTCTACTTCCAGACGGCCATTTCGTACATCTGCTCGACGAACCTTACCAACTTTTTGGAGCTGTTTTTACAACTGCCCGGCATCGATGTCAACAAACCGGACAACGAGGGTAACACACCGCTGCATTTTGCAGCCCAGGCCGGTAAGTGGAATGTGTCTGCCTGCCTATTTGCTCACGGGGAGCAGGAGGGGATTGTTTTATGTGTCCATGGGGTACTTCCCCGGTGCTATTTATATGTATGTCTATGGACTTAGTTTATAATGTATCAAGTGCGTACGGTGTTAAACCTTCCTGCAGGTCAACAACTCGCGTTTGAGCGTTGTGCAGTGCGAGGACACTTGATGCTCTGAATTGTTCACGGTTGTTCGAGTTCCTCAATAGTTATTTTATTATCATGAAATTCTGCCCAAATTCGTGCAGGTCTCTCGGACGTGGTGAACATGCTCATCACCAAATGTCGCAGCTTGACCATCGATCCCAAGAACAACCTGGGCTTCACGCCGCTGATGAAGGCCGCCCTGCAGGGCAGGACACGGTGCGCTAAGCTGCTGCTCTTTGCTGGTAAGTGTTACACGCTTCGGTCGGTGTGTTTGCTTTGCTTTCGGTGTAGATATTTTCCATTTTACCTATTTTCTCGCCACGTGGTGTCTCCGGTACTTCGTCATTCGTTTTCCCCTCCCTCGGACAGGGGCATCGCCAGTCGAAACCGATACCGGACGAGGATTTAGGGCGGAACAGTGGGCACGCTTTTGTGGCAGGTAGGTGCAATCGTATTGTTAACCCTGTTTGCCAACAAATGTTACTTACAGCGAAATCGGCTTTCTTCCATCTCCAGACACACCTGTGCGGAAACGATAGAACAGTGCGCCCGGGCACGGCTGCTGGACAAATCGACACCCTGCGGTAGATGGTCGCACGACATTAATCTACCGGTGGACAAGAATGCGCTCAAGGCACGCAGCTGCAGCATTACGCCACAACCAACACAAAACGGTATGCAGCAGGTTGTCGATCGCAACGGCCATATTGCGATTGTTACCGTTTGTGGATAGTATTCATTTGCAACACTTTCGTTCGTAGGTTTTCGCTCCAAGTTCCGCAAAGTATTTCCGTTCAACTTCAACTCCTCGAAGGACACGAAGGCGGTCAGCAAGGAGGGCGAGGAAAACTACACGAAGGATCTGGTCAACTACCTGAAGTCGGCCACGCTGTGCGTGAGTGGACCGGCGCTGTCGGCCAATCGGAAGATCATACAGAGCTTGATTCGACCGTTGGAAGTGCCAAAGTAAGCTCGCGAAGTGGGAAATTCGTTGGGTGCGGTGTGGATGTTTTGTAACCGAACTGCTAACAAATACACCACAAGCCAACCTACATCTCCATCCAAACGCAAGCTAACCTAATTGACTAAATGCTCCATCCTCCCATGTGGCCAAGGGACCTGCATGTTTTCAAATTTCGCTTTTCTCACGCGCCAAAAATGCATCCAACCGAACATGGGTTCACACGCAGAAACCAAAGGATGCATAGAACTGCTGCATGTGCGGGGTTGTCGTTAAATAGACGATTTCGAAACTGTTTAAAGAATTACCTTCTTTTCAACTTTCACATTCACTGCTTCACCCGTAGACTTGAGGTAACCTATGCGAACAATAATGCGCTCATCAAAAAGTACGAAGCGTCGATGGAATCGAACGGAACCGCGGAACACGGGCGTCGTAATTCGGTGGACGGAAGTACCGGTGATAGTCGGAATGCGACACCGACGCACTCTCCAACCCCAGTCAGGGCCAAGGTACGGAACTAAACGGATGTTCGCTTGACTGCTTGTGTTCGGTTTACCACGGAGCTGAGAAACTGTACAAGGAAGTTACAAGCATTGGCGAATGGGTGGATTAATTGTTTAAGCTATAGCGTAGATACAAGATGGAGTTGAAGTTGGAGACATAACTGCAGGATAAGGTTAGCAAATAATGAACAGAACAGCACGCTATTCAACATGGATCCGTTTTGGGTGCTTTACCTTCATGGACAAAATCTCCCCTCCTCAACAGACTGTTGCAGTTCTGTTTTGTTGTATTTAAGGTGAAATTGTAGTAAAATCGCTTGTGCAATACATGTTTAGTGTTAAAACCTAGTAGATAAGTATTCAACCAACTCGGTTTGGAAGGATGTTTGGAATATCAAAGAATAATAGTCATTGTCATCGTAAGCATTATCGTACATGTATCAGTAAACTAAGTATGCAGTATAGACCACACGCCGCAAAAGCAGCGTTAAGCGGTAGATCCATTAGAAAAGTGACACGTATTGAACAGTGTAATAAAGTATATTTTTAACTACATTTGAAGGTCAAAGAGCGATGTTCTTTTGTTAATGGGTATTTGGAAGTGGTGAGATTCCGTTATGTTGTGCAGTTATTGGAATTGAAAAAAGAAGCCATTCAAAAGCTACATTTTTTAAAGCTAAATTATTGCATACGTGGTATTGGAATATGTTGATGAAAAATATACCTACGAAGGTTCATTATTCCTTGAAAAACCAACGGTTTCTCAAAACGATTTTGTTAATTTTAATCATATTTTATCACATACATATTATTATGAAATTTCATGGTTTCCACGCGATCATTTGATGATCATATTTTAAATTGAATGTAAATCAAGGTTAATAAATATCGCTTGAAGTTTTTGTTGGCGCTGTACGACAGTGTCTCCACCATCTTAAATCAGTTGATTCCGTCGAAGCATAATTTGAGGTCTTGATTTGCATATACCTATATCCCAAAAGGATGCCAAACCTCGTAACGATTATTGAACAACCTATATTTTAGCCACAGACGCAGGAATCGTTCATGATTTATGTCTCCTTTCCCGCGCCAAGAATGATTTCACTGATGTTGGTTTGAAATGTTACAACTCTACGGAAATATTTCACAGCTCGAACTTCATCTCGTACCCCAACTGTCAAACGGCACGTCATTTCGCATATATTAACCTTGACAGCATAGATCCATATCGAACGAAACGTTCTGCATGGTTGTGTGCGTGTAAGCTAGCTGTTTTGTCAGAATGGGGTAAAGTTAAAAACAAAAAAAGTTAAATAAAATGCGAACTAGCGTCTCGGCACGAGAGTTTTTTCCATTTCTGTATGGTTAATTAAATGTAAAGATTGTTGAAAATATGCTCTGTGTGTGAAGTGCGCAGTGTGGAAGCTGTGTTTGATAAAGTGTTGCAGAAATAAAGCTTCCTGTCCGTACAGGTCAATGGACAATAGTCGGTGGCAGTGCAATTGATTAGACGCTTCCGTTTTTTAAGGTGGGGGTGGTTTGTTGTTGGGTACGGTAAGGTTTTAACTGAGCATGGCAGCTACCACAAGTGGACCAGATAGATTGCTTTGTGTTCTGTATCAAATTAGAACAGTGCACAATATTCGTCAGTGATTATTGTGTAGGAAGAGAACAGGGGAAACTCCTATGCTGTGTTGATGGCGGGCGGCAGGTTTCCATCACAGTAACCACCCTCGGAGTGTGGCTGCGTGTGTGTGTGTGCGTGTGTGTTAAATGCGGAGGGGTGGTAGTCGCCAAAAGCATGTGTTGATGTACAAATTGTGCAAAAGATGATAAACAACAAAGCGAAAAGAGGTTGAGCTAGCGCGGGAAAACAGTGAATTAGTGCCGTGCTTCTAGTGCAGGGACAGGACCTGTGTAATCCGTTACCGTGCGGGACTAGAAAAGGACACACATTTACCTCTCCCCGTAGAACCCATTTCCAGGCTGCAATGACGGAGTATAAGTGCGTGAACTTTTCCGAACTGTGCCGCCTGTGCGCGAGCAGTAATGGGCCGCGGGTGGGCATCTACTCGGACGAGGGCCGCAAAAAGCGAATACACCGCAAGATTACAGAATCGCTCGGAATAAATGTGAGTGTTTGCGGAAAAATATGCAACCAGTAAAGGTATGCAGTCAATGACGCTTTATTTTCTAACTGCTTTTTTTTATTTTTAGGTCAAAGAATCGGATCGTTTGCCGAAATCGGTATGTGCGACCTGCTTGAAGCAGGTCGAAGCACATGAAGAATTTCGCGAATCTGCTGTGAAGGCACAGGGCATGCTGGAAAGCTGCCTTAATTCGCGTAGCGTAGAGAACGGTGGCAAAGTTTACATACGCGATGTAAAGGCGAAAGAACCGCCACAGATAGTGAATCGTCCGCAGACCAGTGTGGTGCACATCTCACCCACAGCACCGGCGGTAACCAATCGCACTGTTCAAGGCAAATCGGTTTCAGCGCAACAGCAGCAACGACAACAGCAGCAGCAACAGCAACAGCAGCAGCAGCAGCAGCAGCAACAACAACAACAACAACAACAACAGCAGCAGCAGCAACAGCAGCAGCAGCAGCAGCAACAACAGCAGCAGCAACAACAGCTGCAGCAGCAGCAGCATCAGCAGCAACAACAGCAACAGCAGCAGCAGCAGCAGCAGCAACAGCGACAACAGCAAATCAGTACTACACCGATTCTTATCAATACTATTCCAAAAAGCGTGGTTCATACGATCAATGGTGGTACGATAAGCACGGTCAGTTCCGGTGCTAATGTCACGCCAACCGTTTCGCTCGCAGCTGCAGCTCCTGCCCTAAGAGCGAATACCAGCAGTGGAGACTTTCTCAGCTCCATCATACAGGCGGTTGGCATAAAGACAGAAGGTGAAATGAACCAAACAGTGGGACAGCAGCAAATGAACCAACCGCAAATACTGACCATCCAAAATCAGCAGCAACCAAACCAGCAGTACACGATCACGTTCGATGCATCGGCCGCGCGAAAGGTACACAACATGCACTTCAAAGTGGAGAATGGTGCGCTCGTTCCGGCCATCTCGAAACCAACCGAATCGCAACCACAAGCGTAAGTCGGAATTTTTCGTATTGATTGGGGCTTCAGATTTGAAGAAAAGGGAGTTTGATCGATTGAGAATATGTCTTACCTCAAATATGATATTTATTCTTTGTTACAGGACTTTTACACAAGTTGATGAGTTTATCAAGATTAAATCAAGTCCACCGAAAGCGCTGAAACGAGACTGTGCACAAACATCTAAGGTACGGAAAAGAAATTCAAACTAGAAACTTTGTTTTATTGCAAAACTGTGCTGGTGATAGTTTTCATATTGTGAAACTAGATGATTTAAAGTTCAACACAATTTTCTTCAAACAATTCTGTTTTTTTTTTTTGGTTTGAATCTATTAGACTGATGCGACGGAAGCGAAACGGAAACGGTTTATTCAAATCGTAAAACATCCCGGCGTGTCCTTAACAACACCGCCAAAGACATCGAATGTTGGTAATTTTACGGTTGAAAGTCCTACCATGACATCGCCCGTTTCTGCTGCTACGAACGCTGCACCTATTTCATCGGCTGGCATGATCGTGTCCAATACAGGCGCTGTCTACACTTCCACACCGCAGAAGACGTTCACTGTTGGCCCGGATGTAAAGCTAATCCCCAGTAATAACAGATGTCTCGTACCAATCGTGTTGAAAAACGATAGCTCAACAGATGACAGTGCTAATAACAACACAAGCACACCCAACATATCGGTAGTAGGTCAGCCAATGGTTAATAGTGCACCGCAGAACCAGCCGGTTCAGCTGTTTGTTAAGTTCGAAACTGGAGCAGATGGTGTGATGCGTATAGCACCGGTACAACATCCACCGTTGGCGATGCAGCAAACGGCAATGCCACAGTATGGTATGACGACTATTGCTACTGCGGCGCAACCAGTAACCGCCATGCCACCGATGACGATTTTGGGTCAAAACCAACCGATGGTACAGGCTCAGGTCGGGGCTGGCAACTACGTAACGTTGGTGGGTAAAACAACATCACAAACGCAAACGATCGCCGATACCAGTGGGCAACAAGCGAGCGTTGTCATGGCGACGGCACAAATTCCACAAGCGACGCTTCAACCGGTACAACAACAACAGCAGCAACAGCAACAACAACAGCAGCAGCAGCAGCAGCAGCAGCAGCAGCAACAGCAACAGCAACAACAACAAATACAAACACAAAACCCCAAGAGGGTGCAACAAACTTCCACTGCTTCAGTGCAACAACACCAGCAACGTGCCATTGTAGCTCTTTCTACCGGCGGTTCAGTGCAAAGGGCAGAGCAACGAGTCGTTACCGTTCCACGTAAAGCAATTCCTGCCCGTCAACCGACATCTACTCCACCGAAGCTGGCTCATGCTGCTACGGCCCCGAAACAAACGATCGTAATTAATGGACAGGGTAGTAACAATCCGGGCAAGGGCACCGGCGGTACATCCGGTGGTAAATCTTCTTCGACGACCGGTCGTGCTGGACATGTAGCGTCGTCGAATGGGAACAACGTTTCATCGCTAGGCAACAATAGCACATCCGAGAATCGCTCCTTCAGCGATCATGATAGCAGCGGCAACGAGAACTCGGAGTCGGAAGCAAACAGAACCGCCCAGTCGCTGGTTGCTTCGCAGCAGATGAGTGCTATCTCCGCCATGTCAAGTAAGCAAGATTCGGTTGCGTCCGATCAGCAAACGAAAGCATCCAGCGGCCGTCCTGGCGATAGGGGAGCGAATGCTGGTGGACGTACGGGTGGCGAAGTCAGCATTACGACGTGCGATGTCTGTCGGAAAACGTTTGGCCGCAAGGAACATTTGGTGCAGCATCTCAAGTCCCACATCGGGCTGCGTCCGTTTAAATGTGAGACGCCAGATTGCAATAAGAGTTTTAGCCGTAAGGAACATCTTATACGTCACACGGTTTCACATACAGGACAGAAAATGTTCAACTGCGACAAGTGCCAAAAGCTATTCTCGCGCAAGGATAATCTCAACAAGCACAGAAAGTATGTATTTTCACCTTATCAGGTAGTAGTTTGTATTGGTATCGATTTACTGATCATTAACTTTGATGTGTCTCTTTTCAAGAACGCACACGGACCAGGCAAATGCTTCACCGTACAGTTGCAACATTTGCAACAAGGATTTTTCGTCAAAGAATCAATTTTTGAAACATAAGGACACGCATGGCTGTTACGAAGAGGACGCGGACACACCGAAGGTAAATATGTGCACGAGTGCTATATTACCGTAATTCACGTTGGAAGCTTAAATAATGTTGATTATGCAGCCAGGGGCAATGTTTAACTAATTTAGTCAGAAGAAATCATTGTTTGACACAGTCAAAGGATGTGTCACTGTAGCCAATTGTTTTGTTTGTCTTCATCTCAATTACAATTCGAAAGACGTCTTAATATTATCAATATGGCAACAAATGTTCGAAAATGTCCAATAGAATATGTTCTGCTTGCAGCCAACGGTGAAAAAACAACCACAGCCGATAAAGGTGGAAACGAAACAGGATCCAGGTAATACGATCACCGTCTTTGAGTCCGTTGCATCGAAACCTTCGCAGCCTCCACCTTTAGCTCACGCTGTCGCTCCGACCCCGGTAACTTCGGAACCATCGCAACCGTCAAATGCGCAATCCTTTCCACTAACCATCACCCATGTGCCGACTAACACCACAACCATACAGTTACCAATTCAGCAGCAGGTTCACCAGCTCATTCAACAGCAGCAGCAGCAACCTCAGCATCAGAACGGCACAACCCCACAGCAGCAGATTTTCACCATCCCGGCCCAAATACCGACCGCTAATGGGAAACCTATCATTCAGCATCTCCAAATCGCGCTTCCAAACAATGTCAGCGGTCAAACGCTGACAACGTCCTCTTCCGCATCCAACAGCGGAACCGTACAGACGATAACCAATGCACAGGGTGCTACACTGGCAAGCTTGGGTGCGGGTCGTGCAACGATTATCAATTCGGTGGATGGTAATACGGTATTTACGTTGCCGTCGAACTTTATCTTCGACGCGTCGCAAATCATCACCACCAGCCGTCAGTCATAATTTCTCGGTTCGTATTATAAAAGAGTTTAAGTAGACGCGAACCACATTGCTACCCTGATGCTCAAGTTGGCATTCGCTGCACATGAATTAGTTGCTACAATGACGGGAGTTTGCTTGCTCTCTCCGTCACTCTATATTATATAGATTTATTTTAGTTTTAAAACGCATAGACATATTTGGCTAGTGCTGTTGAGATCGGTGTGCGACCCGAGGATGAATGATTGTAATTATTGTACTATTTGTAAGATTGCTGTAGTTGCAAAGAGGTTTTAAAAATTTCACATTAGCATTTAGGCAGGGAAAGATAGAATGAAAATATCAGTGTAGCAGAAATTCGGCGGGCTCCCGACAAACCCGGATTCCATCATATTTTAAGTGGATTTTTAAACAATCTAATGTTGCCTCCTTGCTTAAGCTTCTTTTGCAAAGAGTAGCGACACCTTTTTGCCATCATTAGCGTACAAACGTGGCATGAGTCGGTGCGCCATAGTAGTAACAAACGGAAGCTTCTTCTTCTTCTTTGTTCGATATTTAAATCCTAGGGCTTTATCTTACTTAAATGTATGTGTTATATACGTAAAGCATGTACGTATATGTGTGTAATAGTAATTGGAGTTGTAAAGTTCCCCGGGAGCTTTTCAGAGCTTAAGCGTAGGATGTGCTGTATCAGTTAATAACACTAGTGCGTTAAATTATATCGAAAAGGATAGAATTGTACAATAAGAGCATTTGTGTATTAACATTAACAAATTACTGACATATGCTCATAGCTATTGCATATAATTTTAACATTCATTTTTATTTTAGGATTTATTTTAGGTTTTTACTTACTTCCTGTCCTTCCTTTTCTGTATATTTGTTTCCCTTTATCTTTATGCGTGTATAGTTGAAGCTGTGTGTATGTATGTAATTCGTAATTTATTAAATATGTACGCTCATATTTCTGTGTACTATACTCGATCACCGTACGTTCGACATGGTGCAGAATCGGTGGTAATAATTGACGTAGTAGAATTAATTTATTGTCAAGCATGTTATACCCATAACAGGCGTAATGCTTGTTTCATTGCCCGAAAATGAACGTACGAAACCTGCAGTGACGTGAATCTCCGAACGACGGTTTCGTGCCCATTTTCTTATGCTCTTTACACCTTGCCCTATACCACCCAGTGTATGATGCTGCAGGGCGGTCAGGTCACCATGTGCGTTAAAAAATTTATAATTAATACTTATAAGTCAAACCAAATACATGTATTGAAAATGTGCACAATTTGTGATGGTACGTAAAAACCGGTCGCTAAATGTATGTCCGAAATGTGTTATCGTTGCGGGTGATAATAATTGTCAGAGGGCGCCAGGAAGGAGGGACATTCGTTTAGCATACGGAACCAGCTGTCTACATTCTTCAGTGTCGGTCCAGTATTGATCTGGGTACTTCTGAGAAAATGAAGAGTCAGTTCAAATTGATAGCCTTCTGCATATAAGCATATAAGTTACCCTGTACGTTATAACAAATGTGCAATCTAGAATATACCGTGCATTCTGTTTACAAGTATCAACCCAAAAAGGTTAATGCAGCGTTCTGTAAATAGTGGTCAACAATAAAAGGTTGGGATCATTCCGTTACAAATTCTTTCTTGCACAAAAACGTCAAACAAAATGGAGCCGGTGGCATTTATTGATAACATACTGAAAGTGCTCAATTAACAAGCTAGATCAGGGAAAGACCTGATGGCATTGGTGAGTTGACTCATCGCAGGCTCTGTGTGAAAGTGGTATATTGTTGATCGATTAGGTACAGAACAGAACAGAACAACCTTCGAACAGGATGTTAGCCAGTCGCAGTGAAGGGTTAGACGACATTTCTGATATTTCTAAATGCATTTCAGTCCGTACACAGTTGCTTCACAAAGAACATATTAGTCATATGCTTCAACTTATTTATACGAATCATAGTTGAATATGGAAGAATTGAGTTTTAATGATAATTTAATGGTTTTTGACGACTGTTTCCATTGAACTAACCAGTAATGCGTCCTGAGTTTGGTATTTTTGTTTATTGTAGTACAAATGACTCTGCTTCAGCTTTATTTTACGTAGAAGAGGAAAAAACATGTTCAAAATTTAAATCTCCCATACATGCAGAAACAAGTATCGGCAGTTGTTCAAGGTAGACACAACGGAACCACATTGATCATTGCTGTAGTTCCAATAGGCGTCGGGACAATCCTGTAGGTAGAGAGAGCATGTGTAACCACCATAAGACAGCCGCTTTGTGTGGGATCTGTTTATCCCGTTTTACCCGGTACGCGATCGCAAATGTGCACTCGAGAAATCTCGAGGAAGAGGGAATACACTGAGATGAGATTAAATTTTTGGCCATATCTTGCAGATAGAACGTGTTTGCCTGCAATGCAATGGAGAGGGTTATACACCGTTTTTCACCGTTGTTTTATCTGGCTTACCACTTGCAAATTGTAGCACTTTCGAGCTGCCACCTCGAACGCCTGCTTCCACGAGAGTGTACCGTTCGGGACCTGTCCAAACAGCATCCTGACCGCCTGCTCTACAAGGAACTGGTTGTGCACTAGTATGCCCGCTTCGCTCAGAACGCACTCAGCGTGGCACTGGTGGCACCAAGGGGAAATTAAAGGCAAAAATGTCACTCCGGATTCCGGGGTTCCGTTTGTATCGAACTGTTCATACATTCGCGGGCAGTGGATCGGGTTCGCCGGGCAGGCTGGGTGGAAGAGAACGGTTTTGACACCGCTGAAGGACAGCTTCTGGTATTAGCCGGGGCATATTGCAACACGCTCGGAAGTCGACATCTTCCAGCAGCTGTTTGCAGTGGTCGGTGGTGTACTGTTTCGGAGAAAAGAGACAAATTCTTAGAAGAATGGCTTGCAGTAGATTCACTAATATACCACCGTTGTCTGTAGCACTGCCAGAGGTAAGGTGCACGCTATAAGAAAAGCAACCATGCGAAAACGATCCATTTTTCTGCAGTGATACGCAGACTGTTCCGTGGTTTTTACCTAACTGACAATAGAAAAATTGCGGAGCAGTGTGTATAAAGTCTGGGTTGTAAATTAAACTCTCATTAATATTATATCAGAGGTACAATCGCACTCGTTAACGTGCTTTATTTTCCATCCGTCCAATAGTAAACAGCGCGTGTTGCTATAAGGCGTAAACACGCACATAATCAATCGTTAGTTCCGGTTCGGTCCATGTGCGATACCACGTGTTGCGATTCTGGTAGAAAAAGTATTCCGCCTTCGGGCTGGTGTTGTTCCACGGTTTGGCACTTTTCGACGGTCCAGTAAGCGAGTGGTCCGGAAAATCCTTTACCCCACCGACACCGACACCGAGCGAGACATAGAACTGGCACGTAATGGGTGCACATTAGTGGGAGTGTGAAAGCCACAGCAGGAAATTAACTTCACGCGCAAACCTACCTCACGATCGAACGGTGCCAGCGGTGCCGTCGCATTCCACAGGTTTGCCTGCGTTAGGTTGTACTGTACTGCGTGCTGGCGGAAGTTTGTGCGTACCGCACCATACTGAAACCCATCGACGGTGAGCAGTATTTGTTCCGGTGTCCAGACCAACCCGTACGTGTGAAACTGATCGCCAAAGTGATCGTCGTTCAGGTTGGAGCGTAGAAAGTCGGATCGGACCGGACCGGTATTGGTGATCAGTACACCGCCACGTAACCGATGGCCATCGATTTGTTTGCCATCGTGAGCAACCAGCATCCGGTTCGCCAGGATGTGGGCGATCCACATCTGTCCGGATGCGTAGTCAGCATAGCCGTAATAGTTTTCGTACGGCTGCAGGAACAGTTCTGGCGAGGAGGCGAGAAGGAATTCGTATGCGTTATAGAACACGTGGAAGATGGAACGGAAGGACTGGTAGCCTTACGGGGGAAAATCCAATCACCCTTCGGTAGCTTGGCACGTAGCTCGACACGCCCGTACCGGAAGCGGAAATAATTTTTGGTGTTCAATTTAGCCGACACCACGGGCGGTAGAATCGTCGAACGGGCAGCTTTTCGTTGACATTCGTACGGATTGTTGGTTGGCGAGGTACAGCTTAGCGGCGGCAAGAGATTGAAACGGTAAGGTATTGGAATTACTATCGTATTGTAAACGGTCTTAGCCACAAACTTCTTATCTTTAGGGAATTTGGGGATATTATTCTGGGACATATGTCTGAGTTAATCAAACTTTTTCATAGCAACTTTCATGTACTACTAGCCGCGATCACTTACTTGGGTGTCTCTTTCAAAACAATTCCCATTCAAATGTGTCAGGTCGCTGTTTTTCATTGCTGTTATTGATTGTACGAGTAACACGACAAAAAAAATCCCGAATAGATGCCTGATAACGTGTAGTAGAAGCATTCACTTACCCTTGCAATATGAGCTCTCCCGTGCGGATGCGTTCATCGGTGTAATCCGCGTTCATGTTAACAAGCGTCGGCACGATGACAAGACGACCCGCTGCGATGTAGCTGTTGTCCGGTAAGTTCTGGTACGACACAAATTCCGCCGACTGAAACGGGATGAAAAGGTTGAAGTCGTTTTTTTTTTGTTTTGTAACATTTCTGTACAACTCGCTCCACTTTTTTCATTTACATCTGTGTCTAGTGGAATGCGCACTTCGTGCTGCCACTTGGGTGCGAAACTGCCCTGCTCGAATGTATCCTCGAAGATTAGCTTCCCGGCACAGGTCGATTGGCCGCCGTTGTATGTGGTGAGGGTACGGGCGCAAGGCGCCACCGTTGTGGTGGTCGGTTTCGGTGTGGTCGTCTTCGGTGCCACCGTACCCTTGGACCGGACCACGATGTGCTTCTTGTCCGTCAGCCAGTAACCTTGGTCGGCAAACTGGACGTACACCCAGTAGTAGATGATGGTGCCATTCTGGAGCAGTGGTTTATTTGTGTCGTACGTCCACTGCCCATTCCCATCCGGAGCGGTAACATCCTCCCCATAATCGCCCTCCTCGAACCGCTCGAACGGTTTGTTGAGACGCGCATGGAAGGCAAACATCTGCAAACCGGGTGTGTCTACGGAAGGCGCAGCGCGATTATATGCGTGAATTACGTGGCCAGAAATCGGAAAATGAGGAACCTCCCTCTGTACATACCCGGGATGCTGGCACGGAATCCCCGCGCCGCTGTATAGTCGAAGCGTACCGCAGGGATTGTGTAGGCCATCGTTTGACCAAACAACACCAACATTAAAGTCCACCTCATGGTGAGGCTTGAAACGCACCGCACGCGCTAATGGGGAAGATTTTGACAACCGTGCTGGAACTTGTACAATCTCGAACTGATTGTTGACACCAGCTCGCAAAAAACAGCCCACCAAACAGGTTTCTGGTTGCGATCGCTCCCCTTGGCTCAGAAGTTTCTTGAAATGCATCTCTAAACCGATTCTGGCTCTCCGCTTCGCTCTGCTCAACCAACAATCAGCTGTAGATCAGAGTGCTCTTGAGCGGCGCGATGCGTTAACATTGACCGTGATGCGAGCGAGTTCTCTCCCTCTTTTACGCATGCAAAGGAGGATGCTCCCGAGGGGTGTCTTTATGAAAGGGGATTCCCACACACTTTACGGTTGAAGCATGACCACATAGAGAAGCATTCTTAAGGTAGAATCTAGGTGTTGCTAAAAATCGTTGTAGATGTTTATAAAATCTATCATTGAAATATCTTAAAAATGTGCTTTAAAGTTCAAAGAGACATATTTTGGGCAGTGGTGAGAAGAATAATGTTCTTTATAGAGACTTCGACGTTTGATTGTGATTATCGCAGCCTCCCAGTGGCGGGTTTAACGGTAAGTAAACTAAGCAATTGCGGGGGGCCCCGAGCTGAGACTGCCCGAGAGTTGAGGATTTACCTTTTTCAGGGAGTGGGTTAAGCAAAAATTGGAGTAAACAAGCTACGGGTATGCAGGTAAAATCCAAGATAATTTTATAAGACAAAGTCTACTGATCTACTGTTGTAAGAATGCCCCGATCCTGGGCTAGACCATTCTTCGGCAGGAGGCGAACACAGCAAATGTGTGCACAATTGTTCGAGCGCTTTGCAGGTGATGCAGTGCAGGTGATGAATTAGAACATTACTTACATTTCATGAAAGATAAGGACGCAATTCAAAGTTCAGAACTGAACATTCAGAAAATGCATAAAATAACAAGACGCATGTCACGCACTTTCCTAAACATTGCGATATTATTGAACATTTTCTTAACCATCCCAATGGCAAATGCCTTAGCGGAATGATCGTTCTCCACTTTAAAACGTGTTAAATCATATTTGAGGAATACACTAGGAGTAGAAAAGCTAAACAATTTAGCACTTTTGTATGTAGATTTATTAAATCAACTAGATACAGAGAAAATTATTCAGGGATTCGCCATTAGCAAAGTCAGGCGCAAAAATATTTAGCTCATACTTATAGAAAAGTATAATATTTGAAACATAATTAAATACAGTTGCAAATGAACTCCAAAATGGATAGAATCAAATTTTATTATTTGCCTTTAAACGCAAATTTAAACTTTTAAAAAACAAAATCAATAAGTTTAACCAAAGTGGAATATTTGAATTAAATTAAAGAAAAAAATAAACTACAGATATTTTCCATCTTTTTCAAATAAAACGTAAAATATATTTAATAAGAAAAGCATTTTTATTAGGGGCCCTAAAACTATTGTTGCTCAGGGCCTCCGCACTCCTAAATACGTCACTGCAGCCTCCTAGATTTTTTCTCCTCTTGGTGTGTTGCAAATTTTCTAACCCTTCTGTCCTGACATGTGCTCTGTAACGTCCTACTTCAGATCCCGTAAGGTTTTTCGTTTCGATTTTTCCCTGAGTTTGTGTGTGCTTACATGTGTTATTGTTGGGGGTTAATTTTGATCCCCAATTGTCGTTTAGTCTTCAAATAGAGAACTTCATAAACGGGGCCTGGAAGACACTTAGCCCGATTCATACTGTAATTTAATGCGTTCCACTTTGAAAACTGCTAGTGCTAGTTCATTATTTTGGCGATCAGACGGTCTAGGGGTGTGCTCCCCACATTCCGTGTCAACTGCCTTGGAACTCTCGGGAGTTGTTTATCAGTGCTCTTCTTGTAGGTGTGTCTGATGCATCACATCATTCGTCCCGTATATCCTTCTATGTTCCTTCTTGTTCCCTTCGATCTCGTAACCTGTTGTCGATCCCGATCATTGCTAACGAACCTTTTCTTGTTAATACGCTAAACTTTAACGTTTTTTAAACCTTCTTTGATTTCAACCACTCTCTAAGTACTCTACGCACTAGTCCTTCCTCTGTTGTTGGTCACAGCACTTCCTCGTCTTCATAATCTTTACCTGTATCGTCTTTTCTCCCTACGCTTCTACTTTCCTCTTCATTCCCTTCTGCAATTTTGTAATGAGTCCTTATAGAATCCTTGCTTTACACTATAAACAAATCAAATAACCAAATAAGTGCCAACACATTATCAATAAATCGTTTAAATTTCATATTGGATTTCTGTTCCCATTAAGATCAAACTGTAGCACGAAGTACCGAGATCCGAAGTATCTAGGACCGAATTGTTTAAATACTATCAAACTATTGGACAAACTAAAAAAGACTTGCTAACAGAGGTAGGATGCAAGAACAGAAAATTTTACTTTTGTCTTTTGTGTAAATTACGCGATGATCTAGTGTGCTAGACACGTCATAAGAATGTCACCCGACAATCCAACTTTATTAAGGGTAACTCAAATATTTTGTTTTTGGTTTTAGGTACTCTTTGCTCCCTTTAAATGCATTCCTTCATTCGCGGTAAATCTCTACCAAGATGGACTCTACGTGATCTTCATTTTGTCTTACTCGTTTATTTTGCAACATTCTATTGCTGTCGGTTTCACATTTGTACGAAAACGAAAATGATTTTATTTTATGTGGGATTAATTATTGGAATTAATTTATAAATTTTCGTACTGATTATGCCGTTCCTGATGAAATTACCATGAACGATTATTCGTAGCAGTTTAGACATGCTTATGGACTACGAACCAAAAAGCATGCATTGCACACCCCAGACCAGATACTCTCTGTACAGCCTTTCGTTATAGTTAAAATTTAACTGTCCATTTTGTTAATTAAAACAAATGTTTTGTTGCGGCAAGGCCTCATCGGAAACCACGCTGCGGAAAACCGTTCATAACACAATTAGCTGCCATAGCCAGTCATTGCGTCTAGATAAGTTAATCGAAAACAAAGTACAGCGTAGAGAAGAGAATACCAGAGCGTCATCAAGCTGCAAAGCAAAAATGTATGTGTAGCATGTCTGCAAACATTGCTGGTAAGTCTGTAGCGTTGGGTTGTGCTGAAGTTACTAGCAAAAGGGCCCGATCGCTGCCAGGCAGGCGTATGGCAATGATATAATTTATTAACACTATCAGCCCGTACATATTCCGTCCTCGACGAATTAAGCCATAAATTCATTACCCAACGAAACGCGAACCGTTCAAACCGCCGGCAGTTTCGACAAACACTGGGCCTGAAAAGTGAGTCGTGGTCTGACCCGCAATTTGTGTACATACCATTTTGCTGCACCATTCGACCGGCCCTTCGCTACCAATGACCAAAAACAGTAAGCCTGCCGGTTGAGGTATAGAACCCCCGAGGACACACGTGCCGCACTAAAGCGGAAGCAGGTGCACGGGCCGAAGCTCTGTTGTACGAAGATAGGAAAAAAGTGGAGATGATTAGGAAAATAAAAAATCCTCGCAGCCAGCCACCACACACCAACCAAACAACAAACCAAAGCAAACACAAATGGCCAAATGGTGGAGCCCGTTGCCGGCGGCAATCATTCTGAAATACAACCCTGCCCAGCGCCGGTTTTGCAGGAACAATCGTCCGATTCACGGCAACCTTAAAGCTTGACGCTAACTGCTGTCGAAATGTTTGGGTAGCGGCACGGCCACGTTTGCGTTGAGTAAACAAGATGTTAATTAGTCAAGAGAGAAATGGCGAAATGTTTTGCACGGGCTGGTCTCAAAACTTCCGGTACCTTTCCCGACTACCGCCTACTTCGACATCCCTGTTACGGTGGTTTGTCGTGGGTAAAGGAACGGATCCGACATGGTCCAATTTCCGGAAATGAGTAGCGTGCCATACTGTGAACGTGTGTTAGCTGAAAAGCTGACCGTGGAATTCTTGACAAAGTAACGAAACAGTGTGTTAAAAGTTTATGATGCTCAGTGGTGTATTTTTTTGTTTGTGTTTTTGTTCTGCTTGGTACGGTAAGGCAGGGAAAGTGAAAGTGTGGTTAACTTCGAGACCTTTGGCACGATCACTTTGACTTGATGAGGAGGGAGATGGTGTAGTGAACGATTCATGTCCGAGATGACACTCGGATCGTGTGATTCTAGCGAAAGTCCATTTTACATTTTAAATCCGTCGAAGTAAACATTATGTACAACATTTCAATATGTTGCTTTAATAATGAGGGAAAATATCATACAACAAGAAATGCTTCAGAAAACTACAACCAAAGAAATGAAGGAGCACACAATTAAGCTTTGGCTCATCCACATGTTTTCACTACTGCTGCCATATTAGAAAATAATTACTTGACACAAAACAAGAAAGTTATAAATAATATAAACTATGACATTTTGAGCATTTGACAATAATCAAGTAACGTTTATACGAACTGTTTTATAAAAGTGTACCAAAATTTCAAAAGGTGTTGCGTTTTGGAATTATGAATCGAAGTAACCATACGAAAATGTAACATTGTAAACCGCAGGAAAATAGTTTAAGGAAGCTATGATTTTTTTTTTAAATGGCTATATAAGCGGGAGCAATTGTTCAATAAAGCAGTTTTTGTAAATCGGTTGAAGTAGAAACAACGAAAAATGAAGGTTTCATTTATTAGAGCTCTGGTTTTCGGCACCTTACCCCCTTCTGTCTGTATAAGCTCCCCAAGCATTAGATAAGGAGCAACTAGCGGGAAGGTCTGGTAAGCGGGACGAATCACCACCTCTACTTCACCGGGAAAACTCCAGTCCTTCGCGTGGTATGCCGAAGAAGCTCGACGTGTAACAAAAGGTCTTCTGAAGATTTTTCTAACTGACACTAAGCGTAGAGTATATATCGTTGATTTTTATAGTGCTATTAACTGGCCATAATCAAATCAGCCACGAGACGAATTCTAATTAAACCTTGGAATATGTGTGCACTGCAAAAAAGGTATTCTAAAATTAAAAACCCTTTATAAAGAAGAAAACATAGTACTTAAAAAATGGTGCCTGTTAAAATAAATAAAATGCTGGGGTAATTATTACAAGGCAGTGGCTAATACAAAAATTATATAGAAATCATTAAATTTTCTGAACGATACCTAAGTGTTGTTGATTTCTTTAATATTGTTTCTGGCGGACGCATCAACGCCATCACGCCATCTCAATTTCGGCCTATCACTGAAAGGAGTTTACGGACTGGGTCGTTCGGTGTCATTCTCATGAGCTCCTCTGGCTCGTAATCGTAATGATCGTGATTATAGTATACAATAAGCTTCAAGTAAAATGATTTGTAAAAATGCCTCGATATTTACACTGCTTTTCTTCAGTTCTCAGTTTAGTCGTCCTGTTCTCTGGCCAGTCAGGCCTCTGAAGAAGCTCCCATCTTCTAATATGTAAAAAGCTGAGATCACCCTCCAAAACGAACTCACCAAGGAGAAAATGTCTACACCCCAGAAGACCCCAGAAGGCCATTGGTACTATTGTTTGGTTTGGTTAAAATAATATAGGAAGAAATGATTAAGGCATCAAACAATTTACCGCAAAACGTTATCTCTTTTGCGAGCATCGAACCCATATCCAATACGTATCGTAATATTACATTCCTATAGTGGCCGTGCCTGGTCTTGTGTATGGTGTGAGCTTTCAAAAATCCAACTCGCCTTCATTTCCTGTCAAACAAACTGTCTCTGTATCGTTTCTACCCCTAAATTATGGCTGATATTCGGGAAGGCATGTTAGTTATCTACGGTCTGGTCTATCCACACGATACACCCATCGATTCCGTGCCCATCCCTTCACCAGACAGCCGAGGCGTGTTATAATTCTCTCCCGTCCACACCCAACTCCGCGCACACCCTTTACTTGCCACCATCCCAGCTGTCGGTTGTCGATTTCAATCACTCCGACCCATTCTCCTTGCTCCCTTTCGGGTGGAACCCGCCTTGGTTTCACCCAGCCGTAACGACGTTCCCACTCCGAGTGCCGGAGGCGAAGGTCAAAGGACAATGCTTCCGGCATTTCGCTCCACGATTCGATGGCAATTTAGACGCTGTACCCCATCGCGCCATCGTTGCCGTCGTCTTTCGCATCGTCGTCATCCTTCTGCCGGCAGCTTCCATAGAAATGCTAATTTCTTTCATTGAAAGCAAAACTTCACTATCACCAGCGCCCATCACCGAATGACGTCATAGAAGCAGTGGTCGCCAAAGGGTGGCAGAAACCCGGGGCCAGCAACAAGCAAACAAAGCACCAGCGATATAGACCCACCGTCCGATCAATGCCCGGCCGGTTTCACGAGCGAACGCGGCTGTGGAAAAATCGATAACTTCACCGCGCCGCGATGGAAGGCGGTCCTGGCAATCGTTGTCATATTGGTGTCTGTTGGGTGGTGTGGGGGGGTGGCAGATTTACTTTCGAGGGTGTCACCAGCATGCCAGGGATGGTGTGACGGAGCGGAACCGCGATGGGAGGATAATGAAGAAATCTAGTCATTAGGCACGGTACTCGGAGATCATTCAACGCGATCTCAACCCACTTATCAGGCCCGAGAGGGCGGTCCTCTCCATGGAAAACCGTTCGAATCGAAACCGGTGCGATTGAAGTGTGTCTTTTGCTAAGCGGCGGCACACAAATCGTGACGGCGTGTTTGGGGACCCCGAAAAAAGGTCAGATATTTTATAATCATCCAAAACGCTATGATGGCCCGTTGACAGTGGCTGTTTGGTAAATGCTGAGCAGACGGTGGGCTACTGCTAATGATCCGAGCCACCCAATCGACCCCGAGATCCGTCTCGTCATGCCCGGACCTGTCATCGTTGCTGTCAGCCAGGGTCAAACATGGACGGCCGTGATTCGTGTACGCGTGGCACTCTTTTGTATTATTCGCTCGCACCCGGCCGCACGCGACACTGGGGCACACAATAGCGGCCAAGTGCTATTCAACAACTTCCGGCGGTAATTATGTTTGCTTACTTGTTGTAAATTATTCACCCGAAAGCAGCTTAACTATTGACGGCAGTGTCACTAAACGGAATCGTCAGGGAATCAACGCACAGCCAGCTGAAAGATCGTGACGAATCGACATTGTGTTGGAATTTTACAGACGTTTAGAATGCTTTGTATAGTGTATACTTGTTGTTGTTTAATCACTCTTGTTGACTTTGATCGTATTCTATTAAGATTCAATTACCTTGTTCCTTAAACTTTATTTAAATATAGGCTTTCAATAGGCCAGTGATCCAGTGCGATATCTAAAGAACAGTTATTCCATTTTTCCATTCAAAATTTTTGATATATTTGCTTAGAATTTCGTTCAAAAAAGGTTATTATAACGATTCTTTATTCTCATCTTATCGTCAATTTAATGAATATGAAATCCGCTTAATTGTTTATTTTTAAAATGGTGAATTCCGACTCGATTTTCCCGCACCTGCACACTACAAAATGCAAAATTTAGTTTTATTAAATGTAAATTTTATACATTTAGTATGTTGTTATGCGTTTTAGGATTTTTTTTCGCTGGAATGGAATGGATTAAAGATAATGCATTAACCACAGAAGACTACTTCGCTCTATTAAGCCAAATCCAACTAATCCGCTTTAGTTGACTAAATAATGAGTTGTTTTTGGTTCGTTAATGCACTTCGTGGGACTATACATTTTTAAAAAGTGTTTTGAATATATTTTCTTCCACAAAATGTTACAAACACATTCTTTGCACCACACACCATCGTTCATCGTTTGAAGTGTAAAAGACAGAACCTTCCAAATTATTCACCCAAAGCACTGTTCTTGGTCCATCATGTCCTTTCCGGTACACTATTCGATTTACCTTCGGGCGGTTCGTTATGCCATGCACGTGCATACACACACTGACGCCAGACATGCTTCACACTCACCATCGCTCTTCACCGCCGGCCTGCTGATGGAGGCGCCACACCGCGGATGAAACGGCGGTGGACTGCACCACACGCGGCAAACCGAAGTTTGCTTTTCGGGGGTAGATGTGGCACGGAGCAACGCGCTGGAAGCGCAATTTATTACGCCATCAGTTGAGCGCCACCTACCATCGTACGGTCCGAATGGAACCATCGTGGTCGAACGTGGTCGGAAATGGCAAATGTGCGGACGTTTCACCGGGTGGACCGGAATGTCCTGACGCGGAAGTTCCTGACGCGGTACAAACTTCACACCAGCATGTTCACCGTGTGTCGGTCTGTGTGTGTTTTATTGCGAAACGATGGAACAAGCGTGCGATAGGAGTGGGGTGATCGCGGAAATAGCGTGTAACGCTGCTAGGACCATGACGTCACTAGTGTGTGTTGTAATACAAGCGTAGTGGGTCGGTGTGCAACTGCCGTGAAA
Organism: Anopheles moucheti; assembly: GCF_943734755.1. NCBI lineage: Eukaryota > Metazoa > Arthropoda > Insecta > Diptera > Culicidae > Anopheles > Anopheles moucheti. The sequence goes on from NC_069141.1 coordinate 63,561,221, forward strand.
ACGCTGAACAGGGAATTATACTCCTAAAAGTTCCAATAACGGTTGAGTTAAAGTTGTGGTTTGTTTTGCCTAACCTCAAGTTACTGTATTCGGTTGCTTATGATTGTACAATCGGCACCATATGGGAGTGCTAACTGTGCGTAACGCGTCTCATCGCTTGTGACGGGTGTAACAGGAAACGTCGCAGTTGTCTTAATTTTGTGAGCAATTTAATTAAATATAAAAATTGTACTAAACAGTAGTATGGTTACTTAAACTACTTTGAAAAAATAATATATTTTTTAAGTTGCGTTAACATCAAATATTTTATCCACTTCTGTGCTCGTTAAAAAAAGATTGACGCGTCGGGCTCTATCTTGCTCTATCGTACTTCAAGTGGATAATGATGGTTTTGCCGGCGGCTACCGTGAGGGCATTTGCAAACACCCCTGCGTGTAACTACTTTGCATACATTTTTTGTTTAATTCTCCACCCCATGTTCTACCCGCTGCGGTTCAGAAATACACCCAACACTGGGCAGACAAGATCTTCCCCCTTGCAGGGACTGGTTTTGGATATCGAACGTACAGTATGTCACTGATAAGCTCCAAGCGGCACTGTACGTCTATTGGTTTCGTGCCGGGTTTGTATCACCCTCCGGTGATCCACCTACCCCGAGCCGGAACCGCCTTAAATGGCCACCCCAACGCGTCACGTTCGGTTTCCGCCATCATATCAGCGTGTGTAAACAGAAATGTGGCACACACAAAAACACCGACAACACACGGCCCAGAAGCACGTGAAAATGCCGAAAGCGTACGAGAGTTCACCGTGGTGAGCAAATCGTGTTGGATGCGTGAGCGCGCGCGCGCGCGCGCCAATGTTCGTTTTTGTTGTTTTGTTACGCGCCTGGTCCAAGGAATAGACAAACAAACCAGACGCCATTCTGGCCGATACTGCCGCGAATCCTTGGGCAGGAAGCCTCGTCACGATGCCACACCGGGTATGTGTGTTTTGCTTCACGCTGTACTCGCACGCACACAACCAGCAAAAGCCGAAAGGGGAACATCGGGCCCATGAGAGAGCGCCGTTCGTTCTCACGCACTTTTATTGCGGAGCTATTCGTGGTAAAACGGGGAGAACGCACGTTCGGGCAGTTCGAAACATTCGAGCAGTTTGGGTGAAATGCTCCGCGAATAGTAATCTAGTGGCCGTTCCACGCTCTCGCTCTTCCAGTTTACTACGAATGGTTGCCGCGATCGGTTGCGCTTCTAGGCGGTGCGTCGTGTCGTCGTGTGTCCGGTTATTTGTTGGATAGATTTCGCTGCATTCACACGGTGGAACCGAATTTCGGATGTGCCGTGGAACGCGTCGTGGGCAGGGTCCTTACGACGGAGAGGGCAGAGAAGAAGAAAAAAAACACACACGGTTCCACCGCACGTCATCAGTCAACCGGGACAGGTTGGTACGGTACGGTGCGCGGCCTGTTCTATAGTTGCGATCCCAAGACACTGGTGTCTTTTGTAGTGTTTGTTTGCTAAAAAAGAGGGAAAATGGTGCTTGTGTTTTGCTTGGCAACCGTTACAAGCAAATCGACCGTGATTTTGCGATATGTGCGAATGTGTTCAGTGTTGGTGCCCTTTTGCAAACAATTCATCTAATAATTGTTCGAGGCGGGTTTTTTTAACTGCGGCTATTTTTTTATCATTATATCGACATCTCTACACTCCATTTTGGTTTCTATACAGTGTGCATATGTGTACGTTGGCGCGTGTTTAACTTTTTTTTCTGTTCAAATGTGTGTATTCCGGCAATGGTTTGCTATGGTGACGATGGTACACGGAACGGAACATCTGTAAACGATTTGATGCTCGAATTTCAGATCAAACGGCACACCAACGCGCGCTACACCTCATGCCGGACCCCAGTGTATCTCTGTGTGGGACAGCTACCATATGGATTGATGCTACCGTTCTGGTTGCCGCCGTGAATACGTCTACGTATTGGTGTCGGTCCCTCAAACGCGTCCCAAAACGCAACACAGAAGCGTCGATCGTGCCGGATTTAAGCCTACTGCGTCCGTATTTTTTAACCTTTCATTTTTCTTCCGTCCTGCTTCTTCCATTCCGCTGTGCTCTTCATCTACGCATCACACCGGGCCAGTGTTGTGTTTGGTATGAAAATGTGCAATCCATCTTAGTAGACGTCCTCCGCACCATCTCGCAGCTCGTGGGTCAGGTGTTCCATTTCAATTGCTTTCAAACGCAACCCGTTTGCTGGGGGTGCCCAACACCTCTATCCATGCAATTCTTTTACGCGGTCTCGCTCTCTCTCTCTCTTCCGTCGTGAATGATCGTTGCCCGTTGTGATACGCATTACGGTGATACGGTGAACCGAATGCGCATCCGTTCTCGGAACTGGCCAAGTGCCCCGTAAAACAAGCAAAACAAGTGGCCAATGTACGGGTGCGGGCCACCGTATAACATGATCGAATCGAACGCTTCGGATATGATGGTTGCCGCCATGGCTACGGCATCGAACATCAAACGATGGTGGTCTCGACCATTGAGCCGAGGGTAACACATATTTCATCTCCTCTTTCGAGTGGAAACGCGAATGTTGGAAAAAAGGGCAGGGTTTTCCAACACCCCGATGTAACCCCGATTTCACACATTGTTTATATCGGGTTGAGGTTTTATTTTTTGCTTCTCCTTTCGTGTACCGTAAGCTACAACCCGATCATCCGAAACCCTTTCAGGGCTGACCTCGGGAACAGCGACGTCACACGAATGCGCACGGGTGTTTCCTTTTTCGTACCAGATTACTTACTCATCCGTGTTGTTTTATCTTCTCGCCTCTGCTCAAACGAATCCTTCGCGATATTTAAGTGATCCGCGGGACCCGCATAGAATAAACGGTGTCCAGTTTCGGGAACGGTTCGAACACAAACAAACTAACTTTTCGGAGTGAAAAAAAAAATCCAAATCCTATAAGCTCAGTGTCTGTACGGAGTTGCGTTAAGTGAAATCTGTGGCAAATTGGTCAATTTTTATGTAGCAGCGCGCAAAAATACTTCGATTGTCTGCAAATGAATAGAAAATAAAAAAAGGAAACGGCAGATGAATGATGCCGCGGTTCGCTTTGCTGCTTGATTATCGCGCCCGACCCCGATGCTCTGGATGCAATTGACGTGTTTGGTTCATTCTATCTCTCCCTATATCTTTCACCTTTCACCATCTCTTCGCGAAACAGTGTCCGTATTTCACTTCGACGGCTACACCGCCACGAGTTAAGGTAAACATTGGCTAAATTCCGGAACACCGGAAAAAGAAGTGTATTTTGGTGGCTTTGAAAAAAAAACCCCCGAGCGCGACCCCGCGTGTGTAAATGTTGCATGGATGTTTGTGACATACGCCGGCCAGAATTGGCACCTCCGCGCATTTCCCTGCCAACTTCCCAGCAGCCATTTCATGCCGTGTGCGCACGATTCGTGCAATTTATTGTTTGAAAAGTTTCCTCACCAAAGTGTGCTCGCCGCGTTGTAGTCGAGGCAAACCATGAGCCCGCTGGTTGCTGCGACGGCCGATATTATTGCGTGTGGAAAAGTGTGCTAGTGGTTGCCAGGGCGCGCATGAAGCTTTACCTGCTGGAAAGGAAGTAGACAGCTATAAAGTTTGGGTTCTTCCTTCCCATCCCGGCAAGGATAACTCAGCGAAGTTTGTCCAGCTCCAGAAGCAGCAGCTAATAGAAGGTAGGTGATTTTAGAGTCTTACGCAGCGTCTTAAACATTATGTAAAATTTCACCCATTTTGGAGGGGCAAGTTTGTGCCGTCTTGAACGCGGTCGGACGCGAAGATAAAGTAGAGATTCGAGTCCCTAAAAAAAAAAAGAATCCACGCAAAGACCGTGTCGGTTTTACTACACTGCAGACAGTGTTTATTGTTTACCGTCACTTAAAACGAGCTGATAACTCGTCTGGTGACCTCCGGTCTCGTTGCGCCTCTTGCGATCTCGTCTCGAACGAAGGGATGGCAAAAGATAAAGTTTAAGCTTATCTCAAGCGTACGCGCAACCGGATGTGCCACGTTCCGTTTTCCATCTCCATGACGCGTGGTACTTGATGCTGTCGATTTGTCTGCTCTACCAGCTCAGTCAGTTGCCAAAAAAAGGAACTGAACCTACAAATTCATGTTGAACATTCCAATGTTATTACATTTTCATCCAACGGTTTCATCCCTATCTCGCCTGCTTCCTCGAGCGATGGCGATTGACTAGCTGTATTTGCACACTTTGCTTGGTTTGTGTTTTATGAAGCTTTTACCAAAAAAAAAAAATACCCAAAAGTTCATGCGAAACAAGATACGAATCGGGGAAATAATCTTCGACGAATAACTACTGCTCCGGAGCAAAAGTATGGTTTCGGTCGATGTTCCAAACAGAAGCATCATCTGATGCTCGTTATTGCGTTCGATGGAATTGTATTTTGTTTGCAATCGGAATCGATCTAATACCACGGAGCAGCGGAAGTCCTTGAAAAGCGCCGATGGTGTGTTCTTTTAAGGATGCGGTGTTCTTTTATCAGAAACGAATAATCATTTTCCTACTCTACGTAAACAATTTTACTGTCCGTCTGCAACAATATCGCTACTCGTTTGTGCGAGATAAGGGTGGCTGGAATTCGCATTTGCTTTCACCAGCGTAGAAAGTTCAATCGAAAACTAATTGCATTAGGGCGTGCCGTTCGTCATTTATTGCCCGCTTTTTTTGTTTGCTTTGCACGGCGCAATTGGCGCGATTGCAATTAATGTTGAACTAATTGAGCTACAATGTGGCCACGACAGTGAGGAATGATTATTTTTCAAAACAATTTGCGATAGGCGTACCAAAGCAGGAATGCGTTTAATGTAACTTTAAACTATTCAGAGAAATTCAGGTCAAAGTAGGAAAAATTAATCACCTCAAACTGAAGTCATGGTTGCACTTTTGATCAATCTGAATATTGGTTAGAATTTGAAATATTTGATAAAAAAGTAGCGTCCTCCGTTTACAAGTTTTCAATTTCGTTTTACAGAGTATTTTCGTTTTGGCTCAAATTTTGGCGGTTTTGGTGGAAACTTAAGACATATTTCGTACATAATAATATGTAGTAAATGTAAATTAAATTGGTGACACCTCATTACATTTCGGTTGAATAGAGCAGAACCTTTTTAACTCAAAAATAAATCAAAATTTCAACGTAAAAAAAATCGAAAAGTTTGAAAAAGAAAACTCACGAATTCGCAACATTATGTTCATTCGAACTAACGACAATTTTCACGCTATATTTCATATTACAGCAGCATTAATTCAAATATCGGATAGCATCCAAATTGCATTCATAAGGTTCACAAACCACACATTTTCAATGCTAAAAGGACAATTATCTTTATCAAATTTTATCATCAATTAAAGAGATATGCCTTACCGCGATTTTGGGCAAAAGTGCTAAGAATGCTACCGGTGGTAAATCTGGGGAATAGTGACAGATGGAAAATATTTATTTATTCCAAAGTTAGAGCCTAAAATATGCCAGTAACTTTGTGAGTTGTTACCTGTATGTCATTTAATGTAAAAAATAATAAGCCGTGTGGTTATAGTTAGGGTATGAAACTATTCAATATAAAAGTATGTGAATAATGTCGGGATCTTGAAGCTAACCGTAGGTCAATCCTGCACCGTATAAATTGTGATTATGTCAAGTATATTATGGGTTACAATAATGAATGTTACGGGTATTTAACATTCGGTGGATATTTACATATATTTACATTGTTTCTCAACATCTCTTAACACTATCGTCGCCAATCGCAAAATTGTCATTATCAATGTTATCAAATGTTCACATTGCCATCGACGGTGTTGAGATACATGTGCGACAGTTTCGAATTTTGAATTAATATTATTTTTGAGAAATTAAACAAATTTTATGTATTAAAAAGAATCTCCGATTGCACGGTTTTCAATTAAAATCCTATCAATGTTACATCTTCGAAGAATTTCACTTCACGTTCGTGTGGCGTTCTGTGTAAAAGGTGGTCATCGTTTCGTAATCGAATCTGCAGCTTTCCAATCGAGTAGCACCCGTTATCGTACACATCACTTGCAACAAAGTACTTCTCCGGACCAGTAATGTATGTGTGTGATGCTTTTTACCTCTCGGAATACCGTTTTTTTCCATTTTGCAATCCGAAGTGCATCCGGTTGTTTGCGATTGAACTTCATTTGCAATCATTGTTGTTTCTCATCGTATGTATGCAAATGTTGTACCGTGTGGTACCGATACCGAGAGCGAAAAGCGGAGGTTTCGCAAGGTAGTGTCGATTCGTCCGGCGGTTTCCTCGGACCCGAGCACGGCTTACCATCCGGCATATCGGCAAATGTAAATGAAACAATGAATAAAGAAACGGAGGCGCCACCATGTGTGGTGCAACCATACCCGGGTGGGTTTGGGCGAGCAGTTTGAGCATTTTGTTTGCACAAGTTTGTGATTGCATCGTATTATTTGTTCGCTCTGCTTGGTTGCCACCATTCCCGTCACCGTGTACTTTATCGTTGCAAAAATGTGCCACGTATCAAAAATAAACCCTACGGCAAACAGATACTGTATGATTAACGTGGTTGTGCAGGTTTTGTGTTCCTGTTCGTCTGTTCCATCCCTCCCACCTTCTTGCTTGCGCGTCAGCAAAAGTCATGCAGCAAAAGGGATAAAACCTGGGCTGAAGCCTGTCACGGTAGAGTGATTAGTTTATCCTCGACACGAAGTTATGGTGCCGTGTCGGAGGGGTTTTTTTTGTTTGTTTCTTATTTTTGGTACAGATTTGTTGGGTAAAGTTTTCCATCAAGTCTGTTTGCTGCGCCGAAAAGTGTGGGGAATAGGGAACAGAAAGGAACACAGGCTCGGCGGAATAGAGTCATACGTTGAGTGAAAGTTTCCTTCATTAAAAATGAGCTCGCCCTGTTCCTGTTAAGCAACATGGAAGCGTCACCGTTGACAGCGTGTTGATCTTCTTATTGAGGTTGTATGAACTTGAAAAAGTTGTTGCCAAAGTCACTGATGCGATGAAACAGGTTTCGTGAGTTGTTCTTTCACGTTTGGGTGAGTTTTTTTTCCCTCGCGAGCCCTTGTACTTGTGCAACAAATCCTTACGCGTCCGAACGATCACAGAACAATGAACACGCGATGTTGTAATAGTGCTATTAATTAGTACAAACTACTGGAGTGAACTTAGTGTCTATAAACATCAGTACATGAAATCTTTACGCCACGGCGGATTCAATAAAGAAGGAAGCAAATAAATGGAGTTGCCTTTTCAAATCAAACTTCAGACGATGAGTGTTTTATGCACCTGCTGATCGCACACAGACGAAGGCGGGAAAAACAAACTCAAGATCTGTGTTAAACAGTGCATTTCAATCGTAACCATTCAATTGAACCCAGTTGAGAGTGAACAAGATGCAATCGGACTACATTGCCGGTGTTTCCGTCCGATTCCAGCCGTTCGGGCCACCTTTTGGACGGCCCCTCTCCCCTTGCTGCATCAAATACCTTATTGGCACTCTGCTGCATCCATCTTGGCTGATCATGTCCTGTTTCATTACCTTCGATGTAACGCGCTGGAAGCGAAAGGAGTTGTTCCTTCCTTTGGATGTTTTGGTTTCATTCATTCGCCGTTGGAAGCTGGAAAGTTGAGTGAGCATCTTCACTGGCACTGGCTTTTCTTATCAATTCCTCCCCCTCGCTGGTCGGGTCGTTGCCAATTTACGTCAAATGGCCTTTTTCCTCCCGAAAGCACTCGACCAAACCCGGGCCAGACTGACTGACTGACTGTGGTGTCGAGGTGGAAGTTTTACCGAAAACTTATTCGACCCATCGCTCGACTGCTCGAGAAATCCCATAAACGTCATCGGCGAAAGCGAATGGCAGTTTGGCAACGGTAAGTGTTGTGTGCGAGAAGAACTGATCGTTGCTGAATGGATGTGTGTGTGTGTGTGGGCCCTTTTGCTTCTGGCGAGCAGGAATGGTTTTTGAAGTAGATTTTCCATGGAGCTTTGGTTGGGGGACGCGCGATGTGAACGAGCATGTGTCTGGAAGTCGCATATAATGAACGTCCGTTCACGAGAGCCAGCGTCATTCGCTTCTGCCACGAAGGAAGCAAAGCTTCTTCCAATTTCTAGCATTATTATACGGGTGTTAGTATGGGCTATAAAATAAAATTCTATCGAAATGCCGCGAAAAACCGGGTATGCTCGAGACATTTCCAGGCCGAGCTGTATGTGTGTGTGTTTCACACAGCAAATGGCCACCGACGTGCCTCGGAGCGCACTGACATTGGACTTCGCCGTTCTGTGGTGCATGCTGAACCTACCTTTGCGCCATGTGCATGACAAAGGAGTGAGCAAAGAAAAAAAAAAGGGACAGATAGGAGAGTACGAAAAAAATGGGTCCGGAATAAAATAGAAATCATTGCAGACGGTTGCAAGAACCGCAGGCTCCATTTAGAGCGAATGCGAATGCATTCCATTTATGATGCTGCACGGGTCGGGGGTGCCACCCCCCTGGGTGCCATTGTGTATCATTATTTTGTGGCACTGATTTCGTTACTGTGGGTGCCCGGGTGCCTTTTAACACTTTCGCTTCTTTGTTTGGTTTTATTTCGCTTGCCGGCGGTATGGTTCGTTTTTATTGCGCCCCGTAAACACAGTGGTTGCTTATTAAAATTTATTCTATGCAACGCTCCGGTCGAGAGATGTCAGAGATGTCAATGTTGCAGCATAAAAGGCCGCATGCATCAGAACGAATTTTGCTGCGAGTTTTATTGGAGCCATATACCGGAAGTAGCGGTTGGTCTTCATCTTTAATATTTTATTTGCTTTTTATGCAAAACAGAACAAAGGTTTTGCAGCTGTGATAATTTTAGCAGGTACTTAAAGGACATCTTCTAAAACGTGCCTGAATGTGTACTAATGGATTACCACTACCACAACACACGATGAGGAAATGAACATCGTAATGGGTAAAAATGGGACTGGCATGCGCTAGATATTAGCTCACCACATAAATCGATTATCATGTAGTTTGCACGCCTGACAACTTTGATTAACCCCGTGCAGCATGCAGCCCCCCTGCTCGGCTGCACTATCCACTTCCATGCTCAATGCGTGTGAGCACCGCGTTTACTGTAGTCATTAGCAGAGCTAGATGAGATTACATAAATTAAAACCAGAGCACAACGGCCAGCATGCCATTTATATTCATTGGAATTGGATGTCTTAAGATTGGGTGTCTGCAGTTGGATGGGTGCTTGAGGTCGACGACTATGTGCGTACCTAATCAAATAAACATCCAGCGCCGGTCGAGATGAGGTGCGAGCCGTGTTGCGATGATCATTGAGCGATGGTGAAATGCCGCCCGCACACACCGTTTAGTGTGATGAGCAGTAAAATTTTGGCTCCCACCAACCCTCCCTCCACCCCCATCATCCCACCCTCCACCTCCATCAAACACCTGGCGTAACATTAGCACGCGCGCCCGGCATGTGGCGCCCATTCCCGGTGCCCGGTGGCAATAAATTCACCATTGCCCCCCGGGAGAGGTGGTTTTGGGCGCGAGTGAGAGCGGAGTGGCTTAGGTGAGCATTTATTTGCATTAGTGTTTACTTGTTTACGGATGAAAGATTGCACGGCAGGACGGTTCGGTTTGGGGATGATAATTATTACAGCAGTGTATGCTGCTACCGCTATAAAGCATGGGCATACATATTTTCCTGGCCGGTTGTTTGTTGGCTAATTAAGGAATCTTGGTGGATCTGGATATTCCGCAGGACCTTATCCTTATCCTGGATATAAGGATGAGTTTGGATGTAATAACTATTTCCATACGTTGATCCGCTCGTTGCGTTTTCCTCAACTTAGGCAGGGCCCAAAAGGCCAATATTATTCAATATCATTCAAGGACACTCGACGTGCGAATTAAGTTCTGCTAGATTACACACGGCACATGGGACAAATTACACACGGGGCCCTAAAGATAAGCACAGGATGCGATAATGCGATCAAACATTTCGTTCGAATGAGTTTCGCCTAGATACTCCACAGACATTACCCGAATCCTTCACCCAAAATATCCCTATCGATTCGTTTTTTGCGTGTAACGTAAAAACAAAAATGAAACATTGCTCGAGCGCGCAGTAAAAGGACCGGAAAGTATCTCTTTCGGATTGCGAACGAAAGAAAAATTGGCCATCGTCATCCACAGCATTCGGAGCGTCCCATGGTGCGATTCCGGCGCAGTGTCCCGTGACATACGGATGATAAATTATGTTTCGCGTTTGCTGTTCCTGCTGTTCCTGCTCCTCGGGGTCTCTTTCTCAACCGAAAACCGGCTGCTTGGGCGCGCGCGACACAACCGCTTGTCCTTCGGGTTTCCGTTTCGGGGTTTTGGAGAGTTCCTTCACCACCAAAAAGGATTATGCGATATTAGCATCGGCTAGCCGGTCGTTCCACCATCATCACGCAATGAATGCCACAGGCGGGCATAAACCAGCTCCCCCTTTATCCCGCTGTCGCCCGAAAGCTGCCGTTCGGATTATTCAGCACAAAACTTAAGTTTGGCGGCTTGTCCGCTTAAGGGACGCTAAAGGTCGCCGCCAGTAAGGGTGAAAATGATGAAAATGTGGCTATCCTTGGTTGTACCGGGCAAAAGCTCACGACAGAGAAAGAGAGAGAGAGTAGTGGATACGCTATCGGTACTGATTCGCTGTCCCTGATTGCTGTGTAATCATTTTCCCCTCCCGTTGGGACTGTACCGTTGCGTGAAGCGAGTGAATGTGATTTTTGAAACCCCGTGGAAAACATTGATTTGTGGTGGTTCTGTTGTCGAAAGCGAGCCGCACATGTGTTGATTGCAGTTTAAAAGCTTTTACTGTGGATGCAAATGTATCCATAGTGATGGTTGTAATGACACAAGATAATGGTGACAGAATATGAAAAATGGAATGTGAATGAAACGTAAAACTAACGCTATACAAACATAAATCCAAAGTAGTGTTGTAGGGAGCGGCTCGATAGTGTCGACGATCTTTACACGACAGGACGGGTCCAAAATCACATCCGGATCAATCTCCCGTACCATGGACTGACTGTCGGATTACGTGGTAAAATAAGTTTAATAAGCCAGAAAGGGGAGTCAAAACCTAAAGGTTGTTACGAAGAGAAGAGAAAAAGAGTTATTCATATGAATCTTTACTGAGGAGTCATTCAAGTCAGCAATCGACTCTCAAAAGATTCAAGATTATAATAAGAATAATTTAATTCTTTTTTCGGAAGCAAAAAACATAAAAATAACGCGAAAATAATTCAATTTGCATTAATTTCATGAATCATTCATCAGAGTCAAGCATCAGAATTCGAAATAGCCCTGCAATAGTCCCTAGTACTTTAATAATACAGTTTGAATAATAAAAAAATATGTTATTTTTTGTAGCAGTGTGAGTTTTATTTGGCTAAATACACTAAGTAAGACGAATTAACATAACGACGGGCATTCACTTAATGTGCATACTTTATTCATAAACTAAATAAGTTTAAATAACTGATCGCTTCTCGTAAATTATACGTTGACAAGTTGTGTTAATGGAATCAGGAAAGTGGTTCCTCGATCAGAAAATGGGACTCCAGACGCCTTTTAGTCTTGCATTTTCAATCGCTAGAATGAAATAATCTCCACCGCAAGGTAGAAAACCACCCGTGCTTAACCCATATTTCCACTTTGCTTGCCTATAATCGGCAAACTCGCCTCATGAAATATGAAAAACGCATAAACTATACTACACCACGGGTCAAATTTACGAAAATATCTTTACGGCCTCCGAACTAGCACCAATCGCGTTTAACGACGACACAAACAGGGTGGAAAACAGGGTGGACCCGGGCCTTGGATGACGGTGGGTGGTTAGACTTTTCTCTAGGCGCTCAACGCGTTCCGAAGCCGGCTGGTAGGAAAATGCATTACCGTTCCATTCAAGTGGCTGTCCAATTTTTAATGTTTTCCAACAACTTCAAATTAGATTCTCTCGGCACGGATCGGGCCCGTTCACTCACCGCGAAAATGGTGTCTTAGTGGGTCAGATGTCAGATGATGGGTAAAAGAAAAACAAAACCTTCGGCCAAGAAAAGGAAGTAAAACATGCTGCAAAATTATAATTCATAATTTACACAAAACACAACACAAAAAATAAACCCGTCTTGCCTTGCGATTGCTACGCTCGGGGTTTTTGATGAACAGAAATTAGTTACATCGTAGTTTGAGAAACGGAATTGCTTCTGGTCGCACATTGTGTCACACACACACACATACCGTACGCCTCAGCCCGCTGGCCTCGGTACGGCACGGTGGAAAACATTCCGAATTAACCCAATTAATTATTTTATACTTTGTTTATTTTTCCTTCACTTTCTGGTGCTGTAAGTGTGTGCAGTACATCATACACAGTTGCGCCCGATGTCGGTGCTGTGGTTGGATTCCCGGGAACGTGGCAGATAGAAACACTCCGATCTGCTGCGGGAACGCTTCGACTGGGAGCTGGAAAAATTATGCTCCCCGGCTGCCGTAGCATTCCCGCCAGGGCTTCGGGATGGCTCGGGTATTGCTGTGGGTAAAGTAAATTTTCCTTTTCCCGTGGCGTGACATTTGCATTACCGATGTCTTCTGACGCAATATTCTCGAATACCGCCGAAGAAGCCGATTTGGGGTGAATTGAGAAGTGATTATAACATAAAAGTTTTCGTATTGTTGCAGAAATTGAAGATATTTCGTTGTAATTTTGCAGATATTGAACCAATTTATCTAAAAAGACAATTAAATTTTAATGCATTATTGAGTCAAACAAATTACGGTACATGTTGCTTATCGTGTCAATCATCCCTTTGAACGAAACCGAATTTAGAAAATCATACCTAAAGCGTAGATGTATGTTGTTGAATTTTTTGCTGTTGTTTTGCTTCTGTGTATCTCGGCTGGCGGTTATGGTGTTGTTTACTGCTCAGCCTTTGTATGTATTCGTTACACAGCCGTTTGACGTCATTAACCGGCTGTAGAAATTGTGTACGGCTTTTTTCCGTTTTCTTTTTTTTTGTAATTTTCCTTCCATCGCTCTCGCACCCTCTCGAAGACTTTTTCCAACCGCCCGTGTGATTCTGCAAGAGGTGTAGGAGTTTTCCTTTACGATCGGTGCGGTCCTACCGGTTACCGGCAATACCGATGGTGTTTTCTTTCACCCGTTTTTTGCCTGCCCCGCTCGAACCGACCACAATCGTCGAGCACGGTTGGCAAAACTACTCACCTTGGTGTGCGGGGTGCGCCGTTCTGCTTGTGCGGCCCGGCCAAATGCGCCCGAACCCCGGCACCAAACGGGATGCAACGGAATGGTTTGGTGTGGTGTGTTTGATGTTTGCAATAATTTTGCTTGTTATTACTGTGGAGGCAAGGTGTTGGTTTGGGGTCCTGCCGCACACGCCGCTTTGCCGTTTCCTTTTCTGGTGCGGTTGTTTGCTTACCTCTCTTTGCCAGTTCGCGAGTAATCGCTTCTTATGCTTAACTCATTAATCTTCGCCTGTTTCTTGCTGTTTCGCCCTCCGGGAGTGTGTGATGTTTTCATTAGAATATTCACACATTTGCGCGCCACTCCTTGCACTGCGTCCTGGGCGCTGGGACGGAAATGCGGCGTAAGAAAATTCAATTTCAACCACCCTGCCGCAGCTCATGCCCCGAGGGGCTGGCGGATGAGATGCGTGTGTTGTAGGTACGCGGCCTGAACAGTTGTTCGGTGGAATTTGTTTTTCCTCGGACAAACACGGGACCCCAACGGTCGGTGCTACCGATAATTTCCCGCACAGAAAATTTATAATTACCCGCTGCTTCCACCTTTCTTCGACTTTTCATTTGACCCATTCAAAACTTGGAGCGGTTAGTTGAATTATAAACGAGTCGCAATAAATTGAGCCTTGGCCTAAATAGTGGCACAGGGGAAAGAGTGGACGCAGTGTCTTTGATCTTGCGGTTACGTTTCCTTTATATTTTGTTTTGTTTCACACCGCAAACATGAGTGATGCACGATAAATTCGCACTGTGTGATAAACATGGAAGATATTGGTTACAGTTGCAAGGGTGCGAATCGACATTGGTGGGCGTGTTATTACGTTCGGATGTAGTACCATGTGGTGAACGAAGGCGGTTATGGAATAGCGACATAAATTTGAGCTTTAATTGTGCTGATATATTTGGAACCATGGTCATCCATTAAACAGATAGAATTTACTCAACATGTACGTCTAAGATTTTGATGGTTTGGCAACCTGAAAGAGAACGAATGAACGTTTGAAACATTCGATATATTTACAGTTTTGAAGAAATTATATTTCTAATATTTATAATTCATTAAATATATTCCCGCTAGGTAAGAGGAATTCTTCATTATTTGGAAATATCAAATATGTAATAAATATCAAATATTAAATATGATGGTCATATTGATGTTCTTTTGCAGAAAATTTATTCCTAAAGCTGCATTTCCTAAAGCTGCATTTTTTTTTTTTGTATTAATGATAAAATAAATCTTTTAATGTATCAGGATAACTTTAAATCTATTGGCAAAAAATAATCATACGCTTCCGGGCTGCCATCGATAGCCCATACATTATCATGATGCGCCTACTCTACAGCTAGTTTACAGTCATCTGTCTGAGGTCATGATCGTACTATTTTCAGCACCCCTCCCCCCCCCCCCCCCCCCCCCCCCCTATCATCGGCATCGGCAAAATCATGCAAAATTCCCCACGAAAGTTTCGAAACGACGCGCGGTCGGTGGCATAAAACATATATTTTTCGATAATGTATGCAGCTGCGAACATGACTGTCCGTTCGGTGTACCTTTTGTACCCCAGCAGTGGTGACCTGAATCATTTATCCCTGGGTTAGCGACAATTTTAACTTGTCAAAAACTTCGCCAAAACATGCCCTCCCGGGGGGGATGTTCGAACCGAAAACGGGACAGATGATGGCGCAACCGTTATGGTGGTAGTAGATGCGAACATACACGAACTGCATGGCGAGGCGATGGTATTAGGCGAAAACTGTGCGACAAGTAGAAAATACTGTCATAGTTGTTTTCATATTGTCCGCGATATTCGATTGGTTTTATACATGGTACTGCTAAGGTTGTTGAGCTGGCATGTTTGCTGTGTATTATTGTAGTTCGTACTCTTACAGAAGTTATGACTAATGTACCTTAAATTGAACACAATCAAATAGCTCCCAATGTTGCTAGAATTTAGTAATAAACATTAATAATAACATTTTCATTGATCATTTAATTTAGAGTGCTAATCAATGTCAAGCATCTGAAGTATGTTGTAATTGGCAGCATCGAGTGAATGTAAAACAAACGTCACATTACTCCACATTTGTCCGTATCAATATCAATCAAGGCACATGGTAGTTGTGTCTCTTTTCTCCTACTTTTGTGTAACTAGGAGTAGTCGTGCAAAAGCATGCAACACAACAACGAAAAGAGGAAACAAACAAAAACTGGAAATTTTTGCTGCTTTATTGCAAAACGTATACGCAAAGCACAAATAGCCAGGATACGCAGTGAAATGAAATGCATATCCTTCCGGGGGTGCAGCACTAGTGATGGTTGGTTTCCTTGCCATGATGCGAGCAGCCTGGAATTTGATACACAAGGCCAGAGGTAGCGGTACGTTGTTGTACATACCGTTGTTCTTCTGTGCCGGCGAACAGTTGTGGTGCATCCAATTTGTACATTTTCAGTTTCTCCCACCAACAATCGGGCTGCCAACCCTTTCATCTGCTGGAGTTTAGTATTTGCTAGCAAATACCACACACACCGGTACGACGAGGTTATGTAGTTTTATGGATTTTTTTTTCACTACACTCGGTACCGGTGGTTATTGTGTGCTGCATTTTAGGAGGTAAAACTTTTACTGGCTCGCATCATGCAGCGATAAAAACAAAATACCACAAAAAAATAAACAAAACGTTGTGATGCTGCTTTTCGCCGACAGCCATTTTATAATCCATTATTTATGAAGAGCAATGGAATGATAACATATCCACGTCCTGATGATGGTAATGTTTGTGGATGTAGATGAGAATGATGTTTACACGAGGGCGATGAGGTTGTCCGATAATACAGTTTGACAGCTTATTCTCCCCGTAGCGTACATTAACCACAACAATCCGATTAGTACGAGACAAATAATAGAAGCTGTTTTAGAAAAACTTTAATAAATCCAAACATATTTAAATGGGTCAATGAGGGACTGTACTACACATAAAATAAATGTAGTACAATTAATTTGCAGCGCGGGGTTTGTTATTAGAACAATTATACGAGTTATGAAACTCCTCCGCAGTGCAATTTATCAGCGCGTCCAATTAAATAAATCATACGTTGCTTAATATGTGCTGTGGTTGTTTTTCGTACAACGATATAAGCGTTAGGACACAACCTTTTCCTAAAGCATTGCCCACTCAATTAACCTAGGACATTTTCTTCGTGAATAATAAATCTTAGTACTTCATTTAGCTTGTCCGTAGCGTTTGGTGTTTGCAAAGCAGTGTGAGATTTATTTTTTTATTTCCATACCTTCCATACAGCACCCGGCGAGGGAACCGAGTATCGAGTTATCTCGTAAAAAGACAGCATAAAACTGAAGATGATATAAAACAGCTCTGCTCAGTTCACCGAGCATATCATACCCCGGGTAAACACGATAAGGTTCACCGAGCATTCGCAAAAGCACATCATTATAAAGCACAGCTCATGTATCATCGGAGATTTTCACACTCGCCATCTCTTCACCATTTATTATTTGTCTCATCGTCAGCAGTAGCGGCGCGCAGCATCGGTGCTGTATTGCTTCCAACGGTGGTGGCAACGTATTGGGTTTGCAGTTAAATTTTATATTCACAGTTTACCTTCACCGTGCTGCCCACGGACCGGCACGCACGGGTTGTTAAATGGATGGTCTGGATAAAATGGAGCCGAGCGATGAAGCCAATTGGAATAGGGATCGTTCGGTTGACAACCACATTTGGCAAACAAAAAAAATCCACGTTTTTAAAGTGTGAAAACAAAAAAGTTCACACTTATAAGGGTGCATATATGTTTTTTTTAATTCTCGTTAGAACTGCCAGGTTATATACATTTGTTTTCTAAATGTGCAATGATTTAGGAGGAAAATAAATTACAGTCGTTACCACTCTAACATGAATGACACATGTTCATCAATTTTTGTCTGAATAAAATTAATTTTTACATTGGATCGGTAACTTCTAAAATTATCTAAATTTGAATCAATAATTTCAAAAAAGCATTTAAAACTTAGTTCTCATAATCTAATAGAGTCTAGGAGGCAAAACGATAAAGACAACCATTTTTGTATTGAAACCGACCGAAAGGCATTGAATGTAAAATGTTGAGATTTTTTAATTTGCGTTTGAACGTTGCGCTCTTTGAAAATTTAAACTATCACAATAGATTTCAGTGTTTATTTGAATTTTGGTAGTAAAATGGAATTGGTTAATCGATATTTTTATATAAAATTGAATCCTTTTTCTATAAATTGTATAGCTCCGAAGTAATTGTCCTTAATCGATTAAAGGAGCGAAAAAATCCTGAATAAGTGACAAAAACACAAGACTTAAAGGCTAAAATTGATGCCGTTTAGACAAAACTCAACGCATCAATGACTGTAATATAAAAGATAAAAAAGCTTCAACAACAATTTTATTCGTTTATGTGCTGCAAATATGATTTCAATAATGCAATTATGCAATAATGTTTGCAAAATTATGCAAATATCATATTCAATCATTCGCATCCCTTTACCGTTCCAGAATTGTCTTAAATCCACAATAAAAAGAACAAACCAATGTTCGGTATTGCCATACAGTACCAAACGGTGTCCAAAAATGGTGCCGGTAGATTGACCTTTCCCGAGAACATTATTCGTAGGAACTGATCTGTAAATAATGTATGCGCCTGGCACTCGAGTAGAATGCCATCCGCCTCTTTACACGCTGCCGAAGTAAACCTGTACGTTGTATGCATTTATACATTTTTAAACACATCTAATTACATTGTGAAGAATTACATTCAGAATTTTGCCCTTTTGCGATCCCCATTGTATTATGTCACGCTGAATCAGATTCCCTCAACTTCCACACATTCCATATTGGACGAGAGCTGTTGCGGCCGTGCAAGCGAGCGAGGCAAAGTTCCAGCATTTTCTTTTAATAGCACAGCCAAAAAGGAAATGCATTCACAACCGCGCTGCTCTAATTTGATAACAATAGAACGCGCAAAGGTTATCTTTGTCTGCGTTTGCCTTCAACCTTGGAGGTAAAGGACGTTGCGGAGAAATGGAAAGACACATGAAGCTAGGTAAAGTTTCCCTTTCACGCTAGTGTGCCTGCCTAGATAAAACCCGTTTAGGCGACCGTACACGAGCTATCGAGATAATCGATTCTTTTACGAAAGGAAAATGTTTTCTTCTGTGCTTCCTTTAGTAGCGCTTTTTTTTTGTTTGTAGTCGGTGTTCGGTTATGCAACGAACGAACGCAAGCACGTGCGCTGCCACCACTTATCAATGAAAATGAGTCGCCTCGGTTGCCGACGTGCCTTTATGCGCTATTATTTCTTACTCTTTTGTGTTTCGGGATTTTCTTTTCCCCAGTTGGCGAACTGTAGAAAGGGTAGAGGAAGGACCGGCATGCTTTGGAAAACTTCTTATCGCACCCGCCGATTCCTTTTGCGTTTGCCTTCTTTTCTTGGGCAAATGTTGAAGAAAATCGGTCGGTAAGCGGTAGCTGTCTATCCGCCAGCCCGTCGCTGCTGTTCGTCAAAGGGTCAAGTGTTTCTTGCGGATGTTGGTCATCTCGCATTCTCCGACATCCGTTGCCCGGAAACGGGATACCGGGCAATGCATATTTCAACGAATGCTCCCCAAAAGCGGGCTGTACAACGCTAGTTTTCGGGGTCGTTTCCGCAGGAAGGGTATTGAATCCTTCGCGAAATTTACTACTTCCGTCACATCCGGCCAGGAATTGGGCGATGCCCATCATCGCAGGCGCGAGCGATGGGAAAAGTAGATAATTATCCCTTGCAGCTTGGGAAATCCCTACCGAACGGCTTTCAAGATAATCGCCTCTCGAATCCATTCAATGACGTAGCGCGCTCGGTGGCTTTTCGTCTAATATTTATGGACGGCGGGGCCCCGCGAAGCGGAATCCACGCCTCCGCACAAAACATTTTCGCCAAAAATAATCACATTTTCCGAACGATGGTTTTATTTCGGCGCACAATGACTTCCTCTCCGTTCCGGCCCATTGAAACGGCCTGAACAAATGCTCAAAGATTCATGGCTGTAATAAAGTTTATTACCATCATCTCATAATCGGCCGGTTGCTGTTGCACCAGCCCCGGGCCGGATCCCAACGGTATTCTGCTTGCCGGCGCAATGAGATACATACATACTGCGAATGAGGTTCGGGCTAACTGGTCATGTGTAATGATTGTTCATCGTTTGGGACGAAAATGGGATGGCAGGTTGGGTGATGAATAAAATGCGTACATATGTTACCGGTGCGTGGTAATAAATTTGTTCAGCCCCAGCACACGATTTAGATAACTAATTAATTGCATTCGTTACGTGTGGGGAGAATACGTAAAAAGGCTGGTATTACTTTGTTGGCATATAAAAGACTAAATTGTTATGTTTGGAAACCTTTTAAACGGTAGTAAGAGAAATATTGTTGTTTTACAGATTGACTTATCTGTTCCAAGGTGATTTAATACCTTTTGAAGTCAGCGCACAAGATACCTATCGTGACGTACGACGGCTCGGCTCGATTCGACGTATCACTGTTCTCTCTGCGATATTTTTAAGTTTTTAGTGTAAAAATATTAAATTCAAGATATCAGAGAGGTTGGATGATTGGAATCCAAACTGCAGACCAAGTTATCATGTAGGGTGATGGTTTACGGATTTTTTTCAAAGAGGTTGATTTCGGATGGCTACGTGGAGTTGCTGAACAATATAGTAAAGACATGGATTACGTGTTCCTGTAGTTTTTATGTAGTATCCTGTAGTCCATGACGTATAATAAGTACAAAAAGATATTCTTTGTCCTTGTGGAACTGTCAAATCTACTCTATAAACTCTATCTTCTATGGTTCCAGTAGCTCGTCCGAGAGTAGTTTAGAGGACTTTCGATAGTGGTTGTGGTGCCTGATAAGTAAATAAATAGATTATTTGCATCCAGGGATACACGAATACCAACCAATTATCACCAATACGATGCGGCAGAGTTAATAAAATTATGAACCATACGAATTACTATCAACCGATCCAGTGATGTGGACTCCCAATTTAGTACACACCAATGCTTTGGCAATTCAATTGCAACTCATTTCATTTTCCGCATTGCTCACGCTTGTGTGAAATTAGACGGTGTTTGCTTTCCTCGTCCAATATTTTGTGCGACATTTCTGTTGACAAATGCATTGCAACATTTGCTACATTCCGGGCGATTTATGTACGCTGGAACTGATACGAATGCATCATTGGAAAAAGAGGGCTAATTGATAAACAAGATAGTCCCCGGTGGACTCACGATGCCCATCCATCAATTCATTGAGTTTTGCAGCGGCGCTGTCATGCAGCCGGTGGGTGCAGCGTCCCCATCGGCCAACCGCATACGTTGTGATGCATTATGCAGCAGTGATGATGACGACGAAATTGATTCTTCCACTCATCCTCGCTCAGTAATGCAGTCAGTGTAATAATGTTGACAGCACGTACTCCCACTTGCCACCCCGCCACCCGCTTCACCGCGCGGCACAGGTCAAAGGATTTTGAAACTGTGCCAAATGCACATGCACATTGCCGTATGAAGACACACTCAATATTTTATGCTTACTGCTGCAACCATCCATGATACACCCGATGTCACCGGGACGGAATTATACACGCCACCCGGTTCCAGAGACAATAGCCTGGTATGCCACTGAGACCGATATCGTGCGCATCCGTGATGCTATCGGCCACTCCACCCTCTCGCCCCTGCACAGTTATTGTATTGCATTCCATCTCTAGAACAACTGAGTGTGTCAACCGAGGGTGAATCGATTTTTCCATTGCAGTTGATCAGCACGCGATACAAATAGTACAAAAATGCATCAGGGAATAAAAAGCGTTTTGCTGCTGCTACGAAACACCATCAGGTGGAATGTGGAAGGTCGCATTGAGTGAATGGTTTTGTTTATTCATAAAGTAAAAATAAACAGCGCAGCTACTGACAAGGAATTACATGATGGGTTTTATTCGTAGAAGATTTTGCTTGTACAAGTTGTTGAAGATATGTTCGACTGCTTGAACTTCTTTGTGTTGTGGTGCATAAAATATGAAAATGACAATTGGTGATATATGCTTTGAGGTTGGAGCTTTTTTTAATATCTACAATGGTTAATAGTTGTAAAATATTTAAGGCTTAAATAAACTTTCATGAATCTCTGTACATTGAATTGCATTTAAAATAATATTTTGAAAAATACGTTCTTAAGTAGTTCTTCTCGTTGTTGGCGTAGTGACCTGCTCAGGCAGCTCATGTCTACTATTTCTGTGCTTATTAGACTTCAGTCAATGCGGATGGAATGTAGGACCGTGTCGTACACCGGGCCGCCCTTAACTAGTTTTTATATAATAATAATAATAATAATAATAATAATAATAATAATAATAATAATAATAATAATAACTTATTTAATTTATTATAATTATTATATTTTTTTAGACCAAAATGCGTAGCCTATTCTTGCTAAAATACTGTAAATAAGTAATATACATCGCGAAGCTGTGTTAAAATTATTTGTATCATAAAAGAATTTGTTTGTGTCTATAGTGTAAATAAAAGCTAACGGACAATCAATCTTGAGTCCACAGCTTCTACTAATCATCTAATAAAGCCCCTTTGTACGAGTTCCCTCACAGTTAGCGCATCAACATGCAATCAACAGTGAATCTCGATGGAAATGATCTAAATCTCTCCTTCCATAAAACTTCATGACCGCTGCATCAAATGTTTCATTGTTTTATGATCCATTCCGCCACCAACGGTAGTTTATTCTTCTTGCTAGTGCCACTCAAAGGTGCAAGATTCGCTGAAACTCCGTACCAGTATAGCTTAGTCCGCTTGTTCCCACTCGCAAATGGTGGATTAGAAGACACGGGAGCATATTTATGCAACAAAAATATAATTTAACTTAATTCTTTTCGCCCTAAAGTGTCTGTTCCGTCGCCACCGGTAGTTGATGCGTAAAAGCACTTCATCTCCATCAGTTCATCTTAACGTCTATTTATTTACACCGTTCACCCACAAAGGAAAACTTACGTCCACCGTGCTTGCGCAATGATTGCCCCCGGGGTGTCTTGGTTTCGTCGCCGTTTTGCGGATGTCGTTTTCATTCCATCTCATAACGACAACGCCATTTGCCAACTCGAGCTTCAACTTGACGTGATTTTGTTTAAGGATTTACACTTCCCTTCAGCAGATCTAACAGCAGCTGCAACTACAGCGAAGCTTTTTGATGGTTGGACTACGTTTATGTTTCATCGCTTAACGCGCCCGCCCACCCGCGCGGGAAGGGGGAGGGAAAGCTCGGCAGGAAGATTCGGGATGACACTCAGCCTGGATCGCTCCGGGCGTGTGGACACGTAATGGCACTCGTAACTCACTCAACGAGGCCATTGTGACGGTGACGGCGAGTGGTAGTGTGGATCGAGAGCGCGCGTTGGCTGTTAAAAGAGGTGTTGCCACTCGAGATGTCGCTCGTAGAACCCCAGACGTGCCGCACTCGCGTGAAACGAACGGTTAAACTTTCCAGGACAACACCACGATTGGAGGATAATCTACGTGACCGGTTATTTGGTGAAGCATTTTCCGGTTCTTTCCCTCTTCCCATCGGATTGTGATGAGTTGGAGTATTGTTACTGGTGTTTTGCTATCACTATACTTATTTTATTCAGTGGAAGGCGAGAGGCGAAGTTTCATCTCGTGTCGCGACCTCGTCAAATACAAATGGCAAAAATATTGCTGCGAATGCAATGATATAAAATGGAAAGGAGATGACCATCGTTATGAAAGAACTGGGATATAGCAACGAGCTTCCGTGCGATAATCGAATTGTTGCTCTGGGAGGACTTCTGATTGGATGGACTGTAGTAGCTATCAGCAGTATCTGGAGATGTGATAAATGACTTTCGACGAAGCTGGCTATGCAATACTTAAAGCAACGACAAATGGTATTGGGAACTTAGAAATAATAAAACAATTTTTTAAAAGTTTTCGTTGTGATTTTGCAGGTCTATAAATTTACATACGTTCATTTAATGGAAAGAATGAACAACTCTCTTCAGGATGAAGACACAAAAAATTATATAGATGAAGTATTTGGTGTCCAAAATCCCATCCCGACCAATCCTCCATACGCAGGATTGGCTATTCGGTTTAATAAAGTCAAAGAAAGCCAGAAAAGGCAGTCCTAGACCTCTTGAAGTTATTCTGCCGATAAAAAAAGTAAATTATATTTCATAAAGGTAAAAAGTTTATGAACAAAATATACATGATAATTTAATT
This sequence comes from Anopheles moucheti, assembly GCF_943734755.1. Lineage (NCBI taxonomy): Eukaryota > Metazoa > Arthropoda > Insecta > Diptera > Culicidae > Anopheles > Anopheles moucheti. The sequence goes on from NC_069141.1 coordinate 63,584,955, forward strand.
AAGTCAACTGATAAGCTTTGACCTTTCTAAGTGAATACAATAAAAATACAGACAGTTCCCTAGATACACTGCTCCTCTTATACGAATACGCTTGGAATTTAACAGCTGAGTTATATTAAAAAAAAGATGCTTAAAAATGTTTGATTCTTTGTTTATTGTTGTAAAATAACGGCTCTTTGCCGTATGGCTTTTGTTATGATATAATAAAATTTATTTTCAAAATTTTCCAACGTTTTCTTTCAAAACCTAACGTTACCTGAAATACTGAATGGAAAAAATAAAAAAGAAACCCTGATTCAATATACGCAGATTTTAAAGATATATGAAATTGTAGTGAAATATATCAGTATATATATAAGGGTAACTCGGAAGCGGCTAATGCCTTTCATATGCCATTCATATAAAATTACCAAAATGAATTGCTACATGTTGTATTTCATTTGTGTTAAAAACATTAATATTACTTTGTCTGATTATGATGGCGTTTAAACCTTCTTAACATCATTCAGCGTCTTTGCTTGTCTTATTCACTTCAACTCGCACAATGGCAATAGTTTTATCACGAAGCATCCAATTAAAGTTGTTACAAAACTGGAAAACATTAAATCTAATCATGCCAGTCTCATCAAACCGTTGCCGATTGTTGACGAAACGAATTTCCGCAGTATTAGCACCAAGATGATAGCACGCTACATTTCTATTGTATACGAGTTGCGCCCGCTTTTTTACGCAGAACCAGGAAGTTTCACACTACCATGGCAGCGCAACAGAATAAATAGGATGACGAGGGACGATAATGGTGCACCATGCACGCAGTATCTTAGCGCAAGGTCCGCTACACGTGCATAAACCCCCGGGTGAGAACCTTAAACAGTCAAAACCGGATGGAAGGAGAACAAAAAAAAAACGCACACACAACATAATGGAGGACAGATCGCCCGGTGGGTAGTAAAAAGTAACCGTCCATGCATTTGTCTTCTATCGTGATAAACCTACGGAGTACTGTCAAATGGATTGTTCGGTGTTGATAAAACAAAGGGAAAGAAAAAAGATCAAACCCATTTTAGAAGCTGGTAATTGGATTACACGGAAAGTTGATAGTCCCACCGGTCCTTATTACCCGGTAACAAATGGAACATAAAAAAAAGATGTGTCTAACTTGTTCTGTTTCGTACACATACCACACCACAGTCGCCAAGCGACAGTTGGGCAAATGGTTATCAAGAGCCTTTTTGAACACTTTTGTCGCTGAAATGAACATTCATTTATGCTTCAGATTGGGTTATTGATGTTTTTTTCATCCCCTGTTATGGAGAGTGCTTTTTTGTTTTGTGGGAAGACTTTTCTAAAGGAATTTCCATTGTGCTTTTCGATGGCCCTGGCCAGAACCACCGGCAAGTGTTTGTTGGTTTTGTCCGAAGCACCGAATTGCCGTGAAGTACACGGTGTAATAATTGTTCCATCCAACCGTCTCTAATCTAGATCATCCTTGCATAATCTCGGTATTGTCATTCAAGCACCTGTGAATCCTGAAAATGGCTGACGAGTCCGAGCAACGCAAACAAACATCACACGGAAAGGTGTGGCAAACGAATGGAGAAAAAGAGAAATGTATGTAAAACTCATCGTGTCTCTGTATTTGACACCGAATTGTCGTCACCATTGCGTCGGTGCGATTGTCCAGCTGGATGATGGCAACAGAAGTAAATAAAGAAGATGAAAAAAAAACACATAAAGCCACATTCGGCTAAGGATGAGCTTGCAAAGTCAGTCTTGCGTAAACCCAATGCAGCGTAGGAGATTACCTGTGTTGTTTATTGCTTTTCTTGTACTGGGTGGGAAAGTTTTAAACAACTCATATTTGAAAATGTTAATCTTGTAGTGGAGTGTGTAAAGTTGATAGGGAATTGCTGTAACATTTTCGAAAAATTAAGTTCATATTTTTATGAACTTTGCAATTTTCATTCTCTGTGTTGGAAAGTAGTAAATTCACGAACTATTCAATCAATCAAATTCAATTCAAACATCAAAATAATACAATGAAAATATTATAACGCACGTAATCTATTGCTTCAGGCTTGCGTGGAACATTTGGCTATTCCCATCTTACCTGTGCCGATGATGCACGTATGCAATCGTCAGTTGGTTCCACATCGAACTACAGCATCGATTATTTCGTTCAATTTTTGCTCAATTACCTACCGGTCAGCCATTATTGCATCTGACAGCAGTAACGCCATGGTCCAGTGTTGGCAGCCTAATCTGCACCACATTGCTGCTGCTGTTGGTGCTGCTGGTGCCGTTGGTCTGGAAATGATTACAGGCCTTAGCAGGCGCCTGTCATTGACGGCTTGAGTCAATCAAAGCTACCGCCTCCATAAACGGGCCACCATTATCCACCGCCTGTGCAGGCGCCGCCGAGTCCTCGCCGGGGAGCGTTGCTGTCCGTCACTGGGGAGCCCAATGATCTTCCGCTAGTGACTGACGTCAATCGGAACCCGGGAACCGCCCCGCAATGACGATGCCAACTGTGCCGTCTCGAGTCGTAAAACCTTTTATGCTGCTGTTCACCGCTGCACAGTCCGATCGACCGGGTCAGCGTTGTTCCCGTTGCGCGGGAAGTTCACTCACTCGCCGCTAATGTTCAAACTTTCCTGCGCGTTCCTTTATCGCACGATTTCCGCACGACTTTTCGTGCACGAAGTCGCGTTTCGCGGCGGGACCAGGGGAAATTTCCATCATTTCCAAATTATCAAAATGTATCTGAATTACGGTATTGCTTTACGGTACGTGGACTGCACGTGTCCACGAATGGAAAAGCAGCTTCAGCGTGCGTTGTCATCCACGTTGCTTCGAGGCACGTATTTGTACGGGGCATTTGGCGTTGTTGCTTGTCTTGATTCACAAAATAGACATCAGATGAGACGTTAAAGTTGATAAATTGTTGCCATAAATCGCCTGCCGCTGCTGGGCTGGCACATTTTCCTTTTCCAGTAACGATCCAACAACAGACGGTTGTGCATACAAAACAAATATATTTCTTTTCGAGCGATAGCTTACCGCCCCAAGTTGATACTTTGACTGTATGAAGTATGTGTGGCGATAGACTACTTCTTATCTGTAATTGCGTAGCTTAATGCTGTGAATGTATTTTAAGAAAGACGAATTGTGGACATATTTTTAAATACTAATTTACGCTCGCTTTGTCTAATGTATTTCGTAAGTTCAATAAAATGCTTTTACAATGTGACGTTGCTAAGGGCTTAAAACAAAACCGATAAAAGCCAAGCCAAACTAAATAGATAGAAAGTACCTTACACAGCGTAATGGGAAAAGTCGTTCATGCAAATAAATAAGTGCAAATATCAACAACAACTGAATGCATTTAGCTCAAAGGTCCTGTTTTTTTCTTCCCTCCGTTAAAACGTTTCGTGTTTGCAGGTAGCAATTATCTTATCGTTATGAGCTGAAAGCATAATGCAGTCTTTGCATAAAGTTTTACCGCACCTGGCTTAGCTTACCGTCGCGTCCGTGTGTATGAAACGTAACACGCGGTGGAAAAATTTAAAGCAACATAATGAGTAAGACAAACAGCGCAAGGGAGTTACTCATAAATATGAGCAGAGCATTACGCCAGCAGTAAATCGCGTGACCTGCACCGCGGCTACATCAGTCGCGGGTTGGAACTAGTTTTCGCTTCTGCCTGTTTCATTTCCTGGCCAGACAATTGATGTAATTTTTTTTCCATTTCCCTGCGAACTAAGGAAGGCACGCGACCCATGGGAGTGGGAAGGTAAGCCCTCATTTGCCGCAGTGTTACCATATCGGCAAGACTACCGATCGGTCATCGTCATCCGCAGTAGTTTTGTTTTCCATACCCAAAAGGCAATGTAGCGCTTCCAGCACAGTACGGTTTCGCATTCACCTCGAAACCTGCCGGGTGGCGTTGCAGTGAAAGGAACGATTTCCGGTAGCTAATGACTTGTTGAATAATATTATCATCGAATGGTTTGGCCTGGAGTTCAAAGCGGATGAGGTTGATGCGCAGGATGAGCAGGATCATTAGTTTGTCGTTGGAGAAAAAAAACGGGAAAATCGTTTGCTGTTGCTCCGGAACCACATTTGGATACCGTTCGTCCACTGTGCTGCCCATCCCATGCGTGGTAAATGACATGCAAATTTAATACTGTATGTGAAATGAACTGCAGCTCTTTGCGGTGATTTTCGTACTGTAACTGCAATGTGTTTCCTATGCCGCTGTATAGGCCGATCCGGACCGTATATCGGGTAATGTAAAGCTCAACCATGTTCACGATCTCTGGGCTCGAAGTCTCGAGTTTACTATGCTCTCAACAAGTCACTCAATAGGTTGTACAGTTTGTAATAAAAAGAACACATAATTTGTTACTCTAAAAAACAATATTTTGTAGATGTTATAATTGTAGAGTATCACCACCTAATATATTTAAGGATGGAAATGTTAAATTCCTGAAATTATTTCAACCTTTTCTCGCTTGGAGTCAAATTTGGTGACCTTTGATGTGTCCCTTGGTTTAACATCGTGGCATGTTTGTGGTCATCTGTTAAGCAGTTCACATCAAATGCTGCAATCAAGCAGAGACCCACTTTACGTAACCGGCACACTTCTTTTCCTTTTTTTTTTTGGGCCATTCCGATCCCGTGCCCTTACGCAACGGAATGCGTTCGGGTCGAGACATGAAACGGCCGGCACCGGTCTCACTGTCGTCGCGCTCTGATGAAGATATATCGACCGAAAGAACGGGAGTTAATCTAACGAACACCCAAAACCAGAACGAGAAACAGCCCACGGGCTAACTTTGCCATAGCTCGTTTGTGCCGGTCGTATTTTCACTTTCGTCGGTTTTGCCACCGTGCCACCGTGCACAAGCAGATGAACCGCTTTTGCGAACAGACACACTTTTACTCTCCTCGACCGCTTGGTGGATGGGCGTACGTAATGAGCGAAGGAAATGTGCGATTCATTAAGAAGTTGTGATAAAAAATGGAGCTCCATTGAGGCCAACGGTTGCTCGTGCATCGGGCACTAGAAGCGGAGAATCGGTGGGGCGATGGTGCACGTGACAAATTAAAAGTGACCGTGGCAGGATTAGGATTAACGGGCCGAAGTATCTCTTTTATTTTATTATTTCAAATATTAATCCAGACAGAAGTCTCTCGTCGTCCGGGTGTTGAGGTTAGTTTGGAGTCGTTGTTGCTGGCGGTCGCAAATTGATAGCGGGGGCGAAGACAGTTAATAGAAATGTGTGGTCCCAAATTTTGAGCAGGATGATATGGGATATATTAAACCTTTTCACCTTTTTAGATACAAAAGAATCTTTGCACGATTTATTTGACAGTTTAGTAAAATTATCTGTAAAACACGGTGTACAATTTGAATTATGTAAAAAGAAATTTTAAATGATCCATAAAACTGGCTTCATGCCGGTTTGGCCAATTGTTGAGGAATGTGAACAGTTGTTTTGTTTAAAATGTGTTATTTAGATATAACAGGTGGGCTGATAATTGTTTGGCCTATGATAGTAAAACACTTTTTTTTGCAAAATTATTATTTTTATTCAACATACGTCCCTTCAAGGGTGTTACAGCGATTATACAGCCTAATTCATGAATTTTTGCCATTATTTTCACTGGTTTGTGGCACGGTGAGTTGTCTTGGCGAAGCAATTTTTTTTTCTTTTAATGTGGCCGTGTTTTGGCGATTCCGTCCTTCAAACGCTCCAATAACTTGACGTGGAGTCGATGTTAATGGTCTTTTCTTTCTAAAGATCCCAGATTGCGAATCCCAAAAAACTGACGCCATAACCTTGCCAGCTGATTGTTGCGTTTTCCCCCGCTTTGGAGCAGGTTCATCGCGTCTTGTCCACTCGGATGACTGTCTATTGGATTTTGGAGTGAAGTGGAGAGGCCAAGACTCATCCATGGTAACATACTGACGAAAAAACTCGGATTTATTTCGCTTAAACTGCTCCAAATACTGCTCCGAATCATCAAATCGGTGTTGTTTTTGGTCAAATGTGAGCTCGCGCGGCAGCCATTTTGCACAGAGCTATCTCATATCCAAATACTCGTGAACAATATGTCCAACACGTTCCTTAGACATCTTTAGGGTGTCAGTTGTCTCGATCAACTTCACATTACGGCTGCTTTTAATAATTTTGAGATTTTTTTAATGTTTTCGTCAGTAACCACCTCTTTTGGGCGTCTACTGTGTTCACCATCTTCAGTGCTCATTTTACCACTTTTAAATTTAGCATACCGTTATATTAAGGTTGGTTTTGGTAGAGCAGTGTCCAAAAACTCATCATCAAGCCAATTTTTGGCTTCGACTGCATTTTTCCCCTTCAAAAACCAATATTCTATCAACACGCGGAATTCCTTCTTTCGCATGATTACATGGCTCATTAGGTTATGGCCCGAGTGCTGTCAAATTTAGACAGAACTCGTATGAAGGTTAGTACAAACTAAATTTGAGATAGATTTAAATATACTAGAGCGAACTATGTGTTAGGCCAAACAATTATCAGCCGACCTGTTATGTTTATATTTTACAAACACAGCGTGGGATCTTAATTAGGCTAACCGAAACAACAGTTTCCTCAATCACAATGAATGTACCACGAATTACCTGTACAGTGCGTTGTTACAGTTAAATTCCTAGGAATGGCCGTGTACTTTTATCACAAATAGCCCATCAAATTTCTATTGCACCTCTCGCGCCACTAATTTGTTTCCCCATAACGATATATTTATTACGTCTCTGCTTTCCAACCCCATATCTGCTAGAGACAAAGGCACCTACGTGAACCCGCTGCTCCAGCGTATCACTGCAGAAGCCACCGGCAACTAGGAAAATATGTTGTCGCCCAAGGCAACCCACCCGATGGTGTTCCGGATACATGTGTCCGTTTTTCGCCCGAATCCCTTTCGTGCGGGCCCGGGTTCGAATACAAACCCACAACGGCTTACGTGATAATTATCATGTATAATTGAACAAAACCCATCCTGATCCGGGGATGACACCGCAGCTAGCAATTATGGCACGGGATGGGTCGGTTTTGGTTGGTCTTGTTGGTCACATAACTCATGTTCCCGTTAATTAATGTTCCATCCCACGATGGATGACGTCCGTTTTGGTGGTGCGCTCGCTATGCACCGTCGTATTACTGAAGCGTAATGCTATTGTTATTATTACTGCTGTTATCATTATAATCATCACAGTGATTATTATTGCCGGGCGTACACGTGTAGCTCTTTGGGCAGAGCATTTGCCTATGTCCGAGAACCGAAAACCGGAAAATACAAGGAAACATATCATCCAACACTAACGGATGCGGTTTGGCATGTGCTCAATAATGTCGGAACTTCACGCGAGATACCGCCCGAACCCGATTTGGTATGTGATGTTGCTTCGAGCGTTGGGTATGTGACTCAGACACTGGGCGCCTCCATTCGCCCGCAAAGGAATTATGATAAAAACAAAAACATGTTTTGTTACACAGCAACATATTATGTTCAGCTGCGAAACATTAAAATTTCACTTGACTCGCTTTCCAAAATGAAAAGGCGAATGAAAAGTTAAAATAGCTGTAAAAAGTTTTTCTCTCTATTTTCTGGGTACATGTGCTTGCAGGGCATGGTAGATCGTTGAGATGGCTTCGAGAATGGGTGAATTGTTATGTGTTCCTTAGACCTTGGAACGGTACTGTTTGTTTATGGTTTGGTTCCCCATTGAGTGGGGAAAAATAATTAAGCTGGTATTATAGCAAGACTACCACATCAATAATCAAATTTCCTTTACACAAACACACACACGCACGCGTAAACAAATAAATATATCATTAATGCAACTCCATTATTGCAACTTTACAGCTGAACTCAAACATCAGAACACGAGAGACTCCTTAAAATCACCGCGACACACTGACAAAACGGGCTAACAATAGTGTGTGAGTGATTTTTTTATTCTTTTCAATGCAACAAATGCTATTATACGTTACCATGCTTTGACGCACATCTTCGATAAACATTGTGTGTATGTGCAACGCATACCAAGCGCATAATGGGCCTTTTTGCCTAGAAGCTCAATTGTGTAAACTTTTCGACTCACTCGCTACTCGTTATACATTTCATGCACCGTTCAAGCAAGTCCGTACCATTTTCCCGTTCGTACCTTGGTCGTCGTTGAAAGAATGCGTCACGCTTTCTGGGTTGTTCGCCTCCGGCAACGGAAAGCTCATCCATTCTTCACTTTTTCACGTTGGTGACGTCAATTAAACAACAATGGGTAATTTCTTCACAATTGTTCCCCGACCGATTCCGGCGAAGGAGAGAAATTTCTGCACGAAGCGGAATGAAGTTACAGGAAGCTTCGGCACACAGCAAGCCATCGAACATGCCATTCGTTATAATTTACTGCGCTTTGTGCTGCAACAACTGACGTAGGGCACATTATTATATGTACTTTTGCATTGTACTTCCAATAGAAGCTACTTTTCTGAATTTAAATGATATTTTTTTATAGTAATTTTGTACATTTTATCAGAACTATGTAATATAAATAACTAATATCTTAATTCTTTTTATTATCACCAATATTCTTATTTACTGAACTTATAACAATTACCCGCGAATCCCCTCGGAAGAAAAGTATATTTTTTCTCCTTCAAAAATACTTTCCATGTTAGCTTCTGTTCTGTTTTGGGAGTATTTTGTGTGTGTGTTTTTTTGCTGGTACACAACCTACTCGGCAAACTTTCGCCCAACGCAAAAGGGTGATACCAACGCACCAGTTCTGTCGCCGAGGGCGAATATTCATAAATATTCAGCAACAGGCAACGCTGAAACATACACTTTTATCACACATCCTCCATCTGCGATAACGCTACGATCGTTCCACTCAGTATCCGCCATTGCATCGTATGCAAATTGTGTTACAATCGGCACTCTCCGGAAAGCGGTTTGCTCTCGTAGCCACGTAGCCTCGAAGCCACGTTGATTTACGGTTCGTTGAGATGATTTACTTGATACGATTGCATTGAGCTGCCGTTTTTGAGCTTCCGTCCCGTAGGTAGTTGGTGTGACAATCATTCATTATTCAACTGCTCATCGCCTTCGGGCGAGATGTTTGTGTTTGGAGTCGATCGTTAACTCAGTGTTTTTGCTGTGACAGTTTTGATGGTCTTAAGAAATCATTTTTACTGGTTTGCGAGCGATCGCCCATAGAACTAGGGTATTCAGACGTTAGGACTTATAAGAACATTTAGTAAAACAAACACTTTGATCCATTTTTGTTTTAGCCCAACTTTTGCATACGTTAATCTCACCGTCTTCATCGCTTTTCGACTGTTTTATGGTCGCCACTTTGAAAATTGATTCCTCAATATGCTCGAGTTGCAAATTATGGTATGCTATCGTATCGATGCCATTGGGAATGTAACGATGAACGATAGAATCGTTCCATGATTTATATTCGGTCATATAACATACTTGTTTGGTCCACTTCAACTCAACGGTAGCAACATGGTTTGTTACGGACCATAGCAACAGTGGTATGATATTCAGAAACATCTCAATTAATTTCACCCCTGTGTTGCTGATCATAGTGAGGGGTAATCATTGAACTACTGAATGTCCTTACGCTGATTAATTGGTTACAGTGAAGTATGTTGATTTTACAGGCGGAAGCTGATTTAAAAAGCAATAAAATACTTAATACTGAAGCTTAGCGCTTGCCGAGCTTAGCGAGTAATTTTTAGCCAATGTACTATATTGTACTGTACTAAACTGCAAACTGTAAAAAATAAACAAGAGAATCAACTTTTGTTGTCTAATATAAATTTCCTAGAATGTTAAATTATTCTATATTCTGTGATGTATCTGTTATCAATAAAAAATATTATCATAGGAAAATAAAGGTGACTAAACTAAAGTAAAGAAGACGAAACATCGCTGATGATGGAATTTTAGACTTGTGACAACGTTTAAAAGCAGATTAGCAATTTTACACTCTTGAGAATATGTCAATCTTATTTCCCAAAAATCCCTTTCGGACCAATCTTAGACTTAGTTCTCTTGGGGTTGTTGTGCCGATAAAGAATGTTTATTCATTTTATTTATTGTTCATCAATAGGTTGATCTATTGAGTGAGATTGAATGCATGAGTGAAAATGTAATGGTTCAAATGTGTTTTATCAATGCTTACGTTTTATGTTGATTGTTATGTTTTATGTTTTCTTACCTACGTTATCACTATCTTCATCTCAAGCACACAAAAAAAAATCCCGAAATACAACCTGTTACGATCGATTAGGCATCAATTTTGCACTACATTGTCCGTGTGAAATCATGCAAAGCAAACGTGCTAACCTCCATTATGGGTAAAAGACCAAATCTGGTCATAAATACGTTTAACGACCACATCCACATCCCAATAACTTCCATACACCGAAAACCTTGGTAACAATGTTGACGACATCGATTATCTTCCCAACGAGCGCGGTCACATCGTATTCTGCAACGAACAAAAAAAGAACCGCCGACGTTCACCTTTCGCAGACACTGGGTCGCGTGACAAACGTTCCGTTCACTCAACATTCCAACCAATACCTGGCCAATGTTATAGTTTTCGGTTGCATTTGTAACCGGGTAGAGTTGTGAGCTAAAAGACTTTTCTATGGGTGCGATGGAACAAAAAAGCGATAATAAAATGTAAAAGCTCTAACTGAAAACAAAATGGATGGTTCGCGGATTCTGACAATGGTTCGTGAGGATGAGAGAAACTTACGGATACTGTCAATTTACGGCATCGTGAATTATGACCTAGCCGCTAACAGAGATAGGGCTCTAGCAGCGGTGTTGTGGGTATCGTATTATTCTTGCACACAAGATGGAGACGCCTGGTCGTCGTTTTGGTGCATGGCGAGGAGCGGTGAATGGCGAAAAAGTTTTTGCCGCTCATTTACATTCCGACCACAGAGTGGGCAACCAATTTGCCACCAAGCAAATGAGCGAACTGCACTGCACGTGTGTGCGAACTGTCTGCGTTGAATGCTTAAAGTTGCGTGTTCCAAGCGGGCAAGAAAACGCTCTCTTTGCAGTGAAGATGCGTGCGTACATTCAGGAACTATCTGATTTATTTCCACTCCCCGATCGATACATAAAATAGCAGCACTGGCTGAAAATTTCATTAAAACAATCTCATTATAAACGTTCGGTTCGGTGCCAAAGAAGCGTATCTCGTACTATCATAAGGAGCACCGCACTTTTAACTGTTCCACAGCTGCTTTACGTGATGCCCGCCTGGATGCAGGTCACGTTTGATGTTTTGTTGTGCTGTTACATGGAATGTGCGATATCGTGAAAGCCATGTCATTTATGGTAATTGGCAACAGAACTGTCGTTCTGCGAACATGGAAAATTGTCCGAAATAAAATCAAGGTTACAAGTGAGTTTTCTTGAAAGGAATGGTTCAGAACTACCTTTTTCTAACTTATCTAACGCATTTTCATGAAAATTATGTAAAGAAAAGCTTATTTTTACATTTGCTGGTATCAGTAGCAAACAACGAAAATCGTTAATATCATTGCAAATTATGGAGTTTCAAGTAAATGTTTACGTTTTCTAAAAACAGACGCCGCAATTTCCGCGAGCTACATTCTGAACGAGCGATACTCAGCACACACCCAGTACCGTCGTCATCATCGGCGTATTGAAATTCAATCATTTTGAAGATCATTTTTCACCATCCCGACCGTCCCAGCGGAAACCGCAGGAATCGGAAATGTCAACAGCAGCAGCAGCAGCAGCACCATGGTTTCGATGCTTTCGTCAATCTTCGGCGTCATCCGGAACGATTATGTAACATTAATGAAAAATCGTATTATCGAAACCGAAAGCATCGGGCACGCTGTGCCTCTGGTCCTTGTCGCGTGCAACCCATTTTACTCATGTTGTTGGCGGTGCCTTTAGCAACGTTCGTTTCCACAGAAGACGTCCACGGAGTCTACGTGTAACGAGGCGCGGTACTTTTTTGTTAGCAACAAACGATACGCTCGAGTTTTCGATCCATCCGTCTATTACCTTCTTTCGCACGGCAAAAGAGCAAAAGCGAATGATTTTTCAACCATCAATAAGCAGCCTAACATGACGTCCCCGTGAAGCAAAAGGCTATGTGTTCCAATCAAGGTTTTGCGCACCCAACGGAGGAAGGTTCGAGTATTGGTTCGGCTCATTTTACAAAATTGAATTATCTTCATCCAGAAAGGAAGAAAATGCAAATCATCGTGAGTTAGGATTCGCTCTTTTCCGGAACCGGTGTAGCGGATCGGCGGAATGGAAATGTTTTTCCTAAAATAGACGTAGACACTTCTGTGATGAGTAAAGTTTCGGCTTCCACGGCTACGTCTTATCTATCGGAGTGATAACGTTGGGCACGTCAGCTAAACAATGGTACGTTTTGGCTGCAGCTTAAAACCTTATCATCGTTCCAAAGTGTAAGACGGAGTCAACTAACCGATGGTCGTATTATTTGGGTGCAAATGTGAGGATAGAAACAGCAATGGCTGATTGACGAGCGGTGTAAAAAGCGTAACGAACAGGAACATAAACCCTACATCAAATGGTTAAAGCGAATGGGAAAACGGGTTGGTCCATGACGGTGTTCTTTACTGTACGGGTTTGAATATGTTGTGTGACTTTATAGCCGGTTAGACCAATCTCTACCATGCTCCAAAAACAACACGAGAGAGAGAGAGAGAGAGAGAGAGAGAGAGAGAGAGTGAGAGAGAAAGAGAGAGAGAGAGAGAGAGATAATTCAATATATTTTTTTAAATGTCGGGTTTAAGATGGAATTATTTTTAAATTGCTAAAAATCCAATGTTTATATTACTTTTATTTGGGGCGGCCCGGTGGCATGATGGTAGCGGAGCCGGTCTTCACACGAATCACACACACGTTCACACGAACGGACCGGACCAAAATCCCATCCGGACCAATCCCCCGTAGCAAGGACTGACTATCCTGCTACGTGGTAAAATAAGTCGATACGGCCAGGCCGTTCTAACGAAACAAAAAAAATATTACTTTTATTTGCGTACAGCACGGTATTTTTAATTTAAACCATTTTGTTTATTCTGCCAACAAAAAATAGTTGTTGCTTAAAGTTCTTATAATGATCGCAATCATCAGAACTGCGTGACATCCATAAATAAATCTGTTCTGATTGCAACTTTTGTATTAACTCGTTTCGTATTCCGTCTCCCAATTATGGGTGACTCGAAATCATGATACGGAATCAATAGAAAAAGTGTCCGAGCGTAAATTAGGAATGAATAACAAAATAGCAACTTTAGTCATCCATATTTCAAAATTGTATTTCATAACAAAAAATAATTACCAAGCAATACGGCCCAACCGTTCTTCTTTAATTAAAAAAATATTGCTTTCGGATTTGTCGCATATAACAATTGCTTCTTTACAGCTGTGATGGTTTTGGATAACTCATTTTTTTATTAAATCAGTCACTTTTTTCGATTGTTCAAAAAATTTTCTTTGAAGTTAATTATATTCTTAAAAACAAAGCATTAATTGGCCATGGACGCTCGACGTTTGAATTACAATTTTTGAACATAAAAATGGTTTATTTTTGAATGATAGTTGACTTAATCAAGCAATAATTCCCACAAGCCTTGCTTAAAAATCTAATTATCGAAATTTGTTCCTCCCTAATTTTGTTTTCATGTTTTCAAACCGTTTTATAAAGTTTTGCATTCATCTTATTACTTTAGAATACTCTCTTCCAACTATTGTACTATTTGCGCTTAGTGCCCATTAGAGATGCATTATTCAAAAAGCAGTTTACTTTTATTTTATTAAAATAAGCTCAAAAGTTTCACCCAACAATGCACGTTTTTCGGGTGCGGTCATGTCCCTCAGATAACGGTATCGACATTGCATAACCTATCTCTCGGAACTTCGCTTCACTTAGTTTGTTTCTTCCGGAATTATCACCATCATCCCCAGTATTCCACAGCTAATCGCATTCCATTCCTGCTCGTTGAACATCCAATTCTCCAACGCACAGCACTGCTTCACATGTTTGCTTTTTTATGCTGACTTGCATTAGAGGCATTTTTCCACTTCCGAATCGGATCGCTCGGTTCACTGGAAAATCATGCCAGTATAAGCCGGATTGATATTTCCCCCGTACCCAATCAGGGGCTGATGTATGATTAAGTTGGTGGAGAATTTCATCAGAAAATACTCCATCGCCCCAGCCACCTGACATTTGTGCCGTCGTACTTATGCAACATTTTGCATGTGGAATGTTTCACAGTAATAAGGATAACTCAAGGCACAATCAATGCAATGGAAAGATAAATCGATTCCAGTGTAAACTGGCGCTTGACCTCGATTGTGCGTGGCTCTTCGACGAAAGGAGAAAGGTAGCAATGATATGCTGGAAGAAAATTCGCGGAATATTTCCGTGTGGATCCGAGCGGGGGACACACACAAACCGTTTGAATTTGCTTCTTACGAGCGTGTGGGTGGGTGAGAGTGTAGGGATGCAAGGAACAAGGAAACGAATTTTATTTTCGCCCCATTTTCCATCCATGACGTCGATGATGTTTGGTAGAAGAATTCAAGACGTAGCGTTGCACCATGCATTCGCTCAGGGAAACGCGCAAATCAGATGAGTTGGCAAATATTTGTCTACCGGTTCGCTGGCGCTGTGGTGTACGAATTTGATGAGCAGTAATATGGGTTCGTTTCGAACGTTTTTATTGTACCGTACGAGCTATAATTAATGTAAACGAAAAGTACCGGCTTGCATCTATCTTATGACTACGTTAAGTACGTTGAGTGAATTTCGTTTGAATGTAAAACTGAATGATGCTTTTAGATAAGAGATCACAATAGTTCACTAAACACTACCAACCATCGAAACATCATTTACAGAGTATATTTATATTTTTGTGGTTTGTTTTATATTTGCAGAAATATCCGCTAATGACCTAGTGGCCGCCGAGCACATCAAAACCAACGCACAAACGTGAGCAACTGGCGAACCAATCGTAGAGTCTTAGAAACATTGCAGCAAAAGACAAACCGGCAGCATACATAATGGCTTCCAACATACACAAATGGGAAAAACTCTCACCTAGCGAATTCCAGCAGCTGCAGGACTTAGCCTCATGTGAGTTGTCGTCCGGCCCGGATCCTTTTCGCAGCTTGAAATATTCCACTAACCGCCTTGTCTCTTCTTCCCCTTTTTGCCACCGCTAGATTCAACGAAAAAGCTCCAGAACGTACTGCAAGAGTTTTGTTCACCGGCCACACCGTCCGCTTCAAGGTTCCATCCAGACGGGGTAAGTACTGGCGGCTGATTTCGCTTTGGAGTATTATCAAGATTTTATACCATTCCTGCCGCCTCTTCCGCCTGTTTCCCCTGATGCCCAATGCGCTCTCAGTTGGTAATTTTATTTCCGCCCTATTTCCTTGGGAGAAACACTTTTATCGTGTGCTAACGATAGCTTTACCAGGGTGCGAATCGTAATTGAATTGGGCTAAATCAGATGGAAGTTATGGGCAGCACCTGGCAGATGGTACGATCCGGGTCCGTCGCTCGCGTCGAGATGCACGGGAAGAAAAATCACTTGCCATGTCGATTTTGGAACCGGCGGACCGGTAACCCCCCCGTTTGGTACCCCGGCTTCATCAAGGCAGCAAATTTGGTATTAATATTGATTGGGATTTTCAGGCGGACTGAAATCGCTTTCGATTACGCCCGGTGACGCAAATCCCCCACCGAAACCGGAACGGGTGGGCTTGGATACCCGGTGAGCGGGACGTTAGAACCACTTCCATTTGCACTGATCCGACACACTCGTTTGATGTGTACGACGGTATCTTCCGTGTCCGATGCCGAAGGATGCTCATAAATCTGCCAACTCTGCCGTGGTTTTCCCATGAATCTTGGCGCTTAAACTTTTAGCCCGTATCATCCGCACGGGCTGGATTTAAAGCCCGGGTGGATCGGCATAATAATGGCCAATCATCACCAGGCTATAAAATGCGTCAAATGGATGAAGGGATTAAAAGAAGGATGGCATTGGCCTGGTGAATGAAATTCGGCACCGGATATCAATAGCGGGTAAAACTGTCCACCGGAAAGGATGGCGATCCTCTCTCCGTACTCGTTTACGGTTCGGTCTTTCGGTTCCGTGTGGTTCACCACCGTAACCACTGCCCGGTTTTTTCCTGTCCCCCCCCCCTCCCGTTGGATTAGTTGTGGGATTATGGGTACGGAATTGGTTTGACCTTTCCAACGATTAGTATCCGCTATCGTCTAGTTACCCATTCGGTTGTGCAATGGACGAGAACCACAGGAAACTGGTGGTGGAGTAATAAATGAGCCCGCTATTAATCTCTGGATAGGTAATCGGTCCAAATGCTTGCTTTTTAGTTATTTGGTCCTTTTCACTGATATTTAAAGGATACCTTTACGTACTTCTATTGATCAGAAAATTCAAAAACTTGTATAAAATCCTAGTTTGATCAGAATTTCATTTATAGTTTTTACCGCCAAAAGTGCGATTTATCAGGACCTTTAATTGCTTAAAACAAACAGTGCGAAAGTAAGTGTATTCTTAAATCAAATTTAAAATAAACAATCTAAGAGTTCAATTACCATACAGTGCAAAAACATCAACACTTTAAATCGACGATATCTTGCAAAAGGCATTCACTGACAAGACTCCTGTCGCTTGACTCCAGCACGGCCAAAAATCTGTTTTTTCCTCATTCCCTAGTGAATGGGTTTAAAGAAAAGAGCACAAACAGCACTAGACAACCATCACAAAAGGTATGAATTTGTGCGCCGCTGAACGAAATAAACGACGTGTCGAAAGTGGATACCAACTAGGGCATTATTTGCAGCCTTCCGGCGCTAGCTAAAAGACCATATGCAAAATGTAGCGAAATCCTGTTTACCTGCTTCGTTCCGGTGTACGTTCATGAAGAATCTCCCTTGCCGTCTGGTGAAGTTTCATCAATCGTAAAAGAAAAATGATATCACGCTTGCCGGGCCGAGCGGGTGCGCGAAACGGAGCAGAGGGTAAAAAGTGAAAGTAGGAACACATGGGAAACGATATCACCTAGAATCACTGTCAGCACTCAAAGCACCCTTCCCGCTCACCTGAGCGCTTTCGCAACGGAAGTGTTTTTGCATCTTAGTAACAATTTGTCGACAGATTTCACTCCTTATTGTTTTTCGCAGCGCATCACTTCGCGCGGATCATATCGCAACTGTGCTGTGCCTTTGCATGGAATCACCATGCCTACCGGGTCCCACCGAAATGGCGCTTTCAAAGCGTGGTTTTGTTATCAATTTATCCGAAGTTTTTTTGTTGCCGTACAAGTCAGTGGTACGCATCGAACCGAGTCGTAACACTGTTTCTTGCTGCTGATTTCGCTCTGCAGCTACAAGCGTAATTGAATTTGTGTTTCAACAGGGCACGGGCCTTTGACGTGCTAAATAAGGCTACGTACCGTAACACGTCAGAAAAGTTCAAACAATGCTTTTTGTTGTACTACACGGTGAGTGTGTTTTTGTTCGAACTTGCTTCCGGTCGGTCATTCGGTCGGTATGGTCGAAACAGAACATTTATGATGCACGATAAATCATCCCCAGGCCAAACTCGTAATCTTATGCAGGAACTACAACGCCACTAAAGCTATTTTTACTCTTCACTTGGACATGCTCTTTAAAGAATGGAGCGTTCGTACATTTTATTGTCGTATTATTAATGCTCAAAATGACCCATTTATGAGCAGTTGTGGAATAATGTGTTCCAATTCAACAAATGCTTTGAAGTCATATTTTATTTTTAGGCTTTTGTCGTGCCAAAATAATTTACCGGTCTGTAAGCGAACTGCAAAGAAATATTTATCCTTTTGTGTATTAAAGATATTTTTTGAAGACTTTAGGTATATATTTTAACAAATAACATATTCATAAATAAAATAAAAAAGGATATATTTCATGGTTCCAGCCTTTGAAGAGAACCGTTTTGGTGCATTTAAAGTAGAAACCCTGTTTGAAAACCTTTCCAATTCAAATTCATATAAATTGGTAACACCACTATCACGTACTATTTTCCTATCACTTCGCATCTTAACCATTATCCCATATCCATTACGTATCTTCGTGCTCCATATCTAACAAAGAAATAGAATCCAAAAAGTTCACTGCAGACAAAAGGGCAAGCAAATGTTCTTTTCGGTACTTTCAAAAGATTTCACAGACTTTTCACTCCCGCCCAACTGTCACCCATGCGTAACAATCTTCTTACCAACCAAAGTCACACACAAAAAAAAAACATCACCCAAACGTAATGTGGTTTGAGGATCGGGTCGGAGTTGGCTTAATGTTTGGCAGCTTGGCAGAACATTGCCCCCCCCCCCACACGAGCGCAAAATGCGACTGATGTCGTTAAAGGTGGATGGTTCGTTCGTTTTTTTTTGCTTTAAGCTAAATAAGATTAAATTCAATTGTAACTAGCTGACGGAAACAAAGTTGACTAAGGAACGGTTTGTCATTCTGCTGCCGATCGTTTGGGGACGACGCATAAATCTATTATTTCGATCGTTGTTTTCCACGAATGATCCGGATTTTCCGAGTAGCAAACAGTAAACTGAGCGTACTTATTTGTTTGGGAAATGTTGTTACGCATTATGCAGTAACAGGATGACATTATTGGCTTTTCAATGCTAATTTGTGCAGTGGAATGGAGGAAAATAATATACATTTACAACGAAAATGCTCATTTTCAGTCTGAAAAATCACACAATTTTGGTTAATAACATACACCCAAACATAATGATTGGAAATCTTCAAATATGTGTCATTCTATAGCATCTATTTTTATTTAATATTGAAGTACGTTAATAGATTTATTAATTGCAAGTCCCAAAAATGGATACTTTTGGTAAATTCCGTAATCCAAGTTCAAGAAAAATCCTTAAGCACTCTCCAAACCGCGCCATGGACGATGGTTGTTAATTTGGATAATCTTGTCCCAACTTCAAAACAAGCTACGTCCTTCTCTTAAGGATTTCGAATTTCGCGGCAATGAATATTGATGAGCGAAACGCGGAACACCTTCTTTACCACAGACAAACAGAGCTTTGTTGCTTATCGTTGCTCTTGACAAAAAAAACACTCCTGCTCCTGGCGAAAACTTGCAGCCTCCGAAGGAACCACAAGGATCGAAGGTGTAACCGAAACACCACCACACCACGGCAGCCGTGTGAAAATGTGTTCACAATGTTGCAATATTCTCAAAATCAAAACCCAAACCACCGGCATCGATGGTGGTAGCGGTGGGAATTTTTTCATCTCAACCTCACTGAGCTTTTGCACCGATATTATTTACACGCGCCAACAAAATGAGGCAAACGGCAGCCGAAGTGTGAAAAACTTCTACTTCAGAGAACCCACGGGAGTTGTGTGATTTTTGGTAGCACCGCTTTTCATCAAACATATTTTAAAAAGTTTTCACCAAACATCCCGCTGGAATGCGGAAAAATGATCTTGCAAATTGAAAAACCCCACGTTCCACTGGTGGCGGTGACGATGGTGGCAGGTTGCTTGTCTGCAGGTGCGATAAATAGCACTCGGATCGATGCGATCCATTGTTCCGGTGGGTAAAGTTTAAAGCAGTTCACACTGCCTTGAATGTTTTGTCTTTTTTTGTTGGCGCAAAAGTTTATGCATCTCCACTCCACCTGGCTTAAATGGTTCGATACGTTAGACGACATTGCGGTCCAATATTGATAATCAGCAGCTCGTTTGGAGAACCAGAGTGCCGCTGCCGAGGACATGCCGGTATGGTATCGAGAGATGGCGAACTTAAGACGTGCGTTCGCACATGATTCAGACGTCGTGAATATTTTATTCAAATTAGTGAGCCGGTTGCAAAACTTTTGCGGATGCTTCGCTATCGCGAGACGTTGCGAGCACACGTGTTGCGATATTCCAGCACCTAATTATGTCTACATCCGCCCTGCTAGTATTTCCACCTGTCACGTAGTAGCTTTGAAAGGTGTTCGACGAATCTTTCTCTTAGTCGATGGTTTAACCAGGGAGATTAAAATACTTCACTTCTTTGAGGATTCGCGAGGAGTTTATAGCGCAGTAAAAAGCTTCAGTTAAGTCCTCCACGTGCAGAACTTTTTTCGTGCACTAATTAAATGCAAACTTTTGCAATGTTCGAGCTTTTTTCTGAAATTTCAGCGAAGCATTTCATTAAACGTAGATAACAAGTAAATAAAAGTTTTGTAGCATTGTAATGTTGTAGATTCGTTTCAGTCTTGTCACCAGTTTTGCTCAACTTTTACAGTTTCACCCAGAACGGACTATCCTGGCAACGAGCAAGTGAAAGTCAAAGATCGTCAAAAGGGCAACTCAGGACCTCCGAGGTTATGCCACAAAAAGTAGAAGAAAAACACAAGGAATATTCATCGTAGCAAATTGAAATCAGGAAAAACATGTTAGACATACAACAAAATTAAACTGACATGCATTTTACCATTTAACGTATCCTGCCTTTCAAGGGCATTTAAACTTTAAACTTCAACCTTCGTTTGCCCCATATGTACAAACATGACATCTACCATTTCTTGCTAGTTTGAGTGCAACTGCTTTCATTCTTACAGCACATTACTGCACCCTCACTTAGTTGTAGCATCGTTTTGCTTGTGACGCAGCGTAGCTTCAAGCTCCCATCCAAAGATTTGGTGAGAATGTTGGGAAAATATTTTTCCCATTTTATCCTGCACTTCATACTGTGGGTCTGGGGTGCCCAAATGAATTCCGTAGTGAATTCTCTCGGGTAAAGTTGTTCTTTGAAAGTTTAGGTCCACCGATGCAATGCGCTAGAGCACGCGGTTCGGGTTCACAGAGCGCACTTAATTCTGTGCCAGTTCCGTGCACACGGCGCATGTAACATACCAACGAGCAGAAGGCGAAACATTTGGTAAAATTCCTACCAACATATTATAACTCCAACCTTCCGGGGCAAGGCACACGTACCTATTTGTGGAATGACAAATGTGTCGTTGAAACATCCCCTTAATCCCCGTACTTCAAAGCAATCCTTTACTTCACTGGGAAATGCAAGAAATGTAGGGATAATAATCAGTTTAATGAATTTATGTTTCTGCATCGTTCATCTTAGCGCTGATCTGAACGCGAAGCATCGACCCGAGGAAGGCTTCATTAAAGACCATCGCTTCGCTGCGTGTCCGCTTCAGAACTTTCACCTTTTCCC
Organism: Anopheles moucheti; assembly: GCF_943734755.1. Lineage (NCBI taxonomy): Eukaryota > Metazoa > Arthropoda > Insecta > Diptera > Culicidae > Anopheles > Anopheles moucheti. The sequence continues at coordinate 63,606,326 of NC_069141.1, forward strand.
AGAATTCACAGCATCCGTTCTACGATCCTGAGCAACAACGAATTACAAAACAATCTAATGAGCTTCCGCCAAATTCCTGATGTTCATTTTCCGACGGAAAAGTTGGCGCATTCGTTCGATATTGAGCGACGATCACTTTCTTAGGTGTTCACGGTGAGCTGTGAATATTGGTTTTACGAAGTTGACGACAGCTCGTTAGGGCAAGGTGCGTGATTACACGATGAATGCTTGTTTGAGCAGCTGCTTTCATGGTTAGAATATACAATAAAGCCATCGTTACATAATTCTTTGAACCTATTGTTACGTTCATTAATTTAACATGGTCCTGCGTAAATCCATAGTGTCTTTTATTCTGAGTAGTCTCCAACCATAGAGCCCTCATTATTACAATGTTCTGTTAAATAAAGCATACCGCATATTAAGTGGTAAAATAATTACGTTCGCCTTAATACATAATTTGCTCGGGGCTCAGAAATTACACACTTTCCCCTTTACCCCATTTCCTTCACTTATCGAACTCTAATTACAGCCACATATCCAAGATTGGATTATCGGATGGTTTGATTCAATTTGGACCCGATCCAATTGAGGGTCCTACAACCAGACAGACCCGCAAAAACACATCACCGAAGTGGTTTGGCAACCACCAATGATTCGATTTTTCCCTCGTTTTGTTTTCAACATCGGCCAACCGGTCCACCGCTCCCGGGTTCGCATGCAAAACCCAGCAAAGGTGACGACAGCGGTGAAAAGCAACACGTACGTGATTCGATTCATGCGTCGTACGTGTACAGGTCCCAGTTGAGGGGAAATCTGTGCCATTCGGTTATCCCTTTTTTGGAAGGATATTCCAAGCACGAGTTACACCGCTAACAACATCCCATATTCCTTTTCAGTCCAAAGATCACCATGTAACAAAATGGATACTGATTGGTACTGATAGCAGGAATATCGCTTAGAAACCTTAAACGAATTGAACGATAAATGTACAAGTTCATAAATAAAACCATTTAACACCGTTTTACTACAACATTACTTGAGCACCCGGGCACATTTATAGCTGCATTTTTTAAGATTAAAGCATTTACGGATCATGTACGTTGCGTACAGTTCATTATTTTACAATTGCAACTTCAACCGTTGGTTGAATTGGAAATCTTTCGTACAATAACATCTTCAGGATTACTCATTGCAGTATAATTATTAGTGTAAACACAATTGCAAATTTTCAAAGGTTTGTTAAACCCAAAATTCACAAGTCAAGAACAAGTTCGCACTGACCAGATCGCCCATCTGGACTGCTTGTTTTTTATTTTTGTATTTTCCAACTTGTTCTCCGTCTCACACCTCGTAGTGCGGGTAATATCGAATTGTTTGGTTGTTCTTGTAGCAGCTCATAAATAACAAATAATTTACGAAGCAGATGCGGTCAGGTGGAATGCAAACATAAACGTATTGCTGCAAACATCACGCCCCCCGGTCCGTTGTCGAGCTACCTGGCTTGCATCGTATCTGTTGTTTGTTGAGGTGTGTAGTATGAAACAGCGCGCTGGAGCTTACGTAGTCTGCCGAACTGTATTGAATCGGCCCTCGAGTGTTTGTCGGTTGAACGAGCATAATTGAGTAAATGCTTCCGGATAATCTCAATTGGAAGACCACCGAAGAATTACGGCCTTTAATCTTGTGCAGGGCAGGGAACGTTGTTGGGTAATGAGATTCATGGATAAGATCAATTATTTAACCATTGAATTTGAATCATATTTATGAGTTGGTTGATACCGAATTGTGAATATTTGCTGTAGTTCAGCCAGCTGCACACATTACTTAAATAAATTACAGAATATACGTTGTTGCTAAAATTAATGAATTACGCATTGATTCCTTCAGGAACCATTATTCAAAAATATCAAATATCAAAAATACCCTCAACAATGTTATTTGCTTTTTAAAAGTAATATCATGTTTCGAAAATTGACAGGCGTGTCCCCATTTTTCTCGAATGGATGACGAATTCTTTTTTTCATAAAATAATACTTTAATTGAAATCTTGTTTCACTGAATGGCAACACACTAAAGTGATAGCTGCGGAAAATGTACACCGTTTTTTTTCCATAATTTCGTTAGCAATCATTTTGCGTGAAAACGAACAGGGTTTTTCCAAAATAGCCTTACCTCGAAAGCGCCAACATTGCGCCATATCTGCCATTCCCTCTCTCGCTCTTTTATTTTCTTTTTGGGGAGGTATGATTGTCCCAATTTTTGCCCGGAAAAAAAATGTCACAACCCCAAACCCGAACCACAACTTACTGCGAAGAGAACCATCAAAGAGGAAAGAAATTTCCGAAATTGTCATGACATTCCACTCTCGGGAATTGGATTATTATTGCTCGGGGAGTTGGAAGTTTTTCCATCGGCATTCGGGCGCTGTTTCGGTAGTTCCCACACGGTTGTGATGCGACATTTCGTTGATTTTTGCGAATGTTTGTGTGTTATGCTATCTTTTCGTACATTGGCATAGTTAGCGGTAACATTTTTTGACCAGCTCTGGTACACATGTACGAAATTAAAAATATTCAAATTTTTGCATTACCGTCACTCAGCTGCAGGAATGAATGATAACGCGCCCTTCAATAGTACCACAGTGCATATAACTCCTCATTCAAACAGAATTCTCCGTGCCATCATTAACAAGATTGCTTAAAATGGATTAAATTTTTCCAAACTTCCCATCCACTGACTGCTCAATCCGACCAGCTCCGCAGATCAGCGCAATAAAACCCTTCGAACCGTGCGGAAGCAGGGAGGGTAAGGTTATGTGCGCCGAACCGAACGGTGTTTCCAGGCGCAAAACAATTTTCAACTGCTGTCCTTTATTAGCCCCATAAAAACGTAAACTTTTGCTAGCAATTCTTCGCATCAGCACTATCGCACAGATGAAAGCGTACGGCATATTGTTGGATGTGCCGTTTCGCTTGCAAACTACCACCGTACGATGCCACAAGTGCATCCCATTTTGGACTGTCGCCAAAAACGATGACGTCAACGTGGGAAGTGTATCCCGGTGTACTGCAGCTGGAATCCGGTCCGGTATGACGTCAACGGTTGGGCGAAAGCCTCCTTACCATCTGTTCGCAGTGGGAAACAAACGTCATCATTGCTGGATGGGTTTTGTTCTCTGGCGTGGCGTAGGTGAGCACCAAGCAAGGATTATTTGCAACTTAACCAAAGGTCGCACCACCGCTCGTCTGCTGTTTCGTCGAAAATGGGAGACAATGTCTAGGGAGCATGCTTTATGGCTTCGAGGCCATTAACAATTTATTGCTTTTCGGGCACTTCGGACCACTGTCGTTGGTCGATAGTGGTGGGCAAAGTAAGAAAGGTTGATGTAATGTTACAAAGTGCTACTGCTTATTGTAATTTTTATCAATCTAGTTATCAAAACAAAGCAGTTTAAATAACTATAAAGTTTATTTATTTATTTATTTGTTTATTAATCAAAATTGTTTGCCTCGCGGGCTGTACAATGGTATTAAGAAAAAAACTTAATTCTAAAGAGGCCCTAAACTAAACCCTACAACAAAAATAACAAATTAAGAAAACTGCAGGTACAAGCGAGTACAACTAAACCGGAAAGACAAAAAGGAAGGAAACAAATAGAAGAGGAAATGGACAAATCACAAAACAGAGTAAATAGAATGGGAAGAAAAAGAGAAAGCGAAAAGTAAACAGGAAGATATCTAATAAGAAACAGAGGATAACATACGAGTGCGAAATGAAGACAGGAAGATGCCATAGTCAAAATAAAGGTTGACACAATTAAACCCCAATTCTTAACATCGTTCTGTGCTCCTCTTATTGCAATATCGAGACTTTAAGTTTGTTCACTTGTGTTCTTTAAAAAAAACTTATGTATGTATGGGAACTTTGGGTACGCCAAATTCAATAAACACAGCATTACTCAATCAACATTTGTGCCGAACAACATCGAACAAACAAGGGATGTAATCCGGACATCCATTGCTGTCAGTGTCGCTGCCCATACGCACGCCTAATACGCGAAGCAGTTTGCAAAGTCGCCTAATAGATCATGTCCTGGAAGTTCAATTTTTTTTTATTAAACCGCTTTGATACATTATGACGATGGTACAAATTGTCATACTGTTGCGAAAATAAATAGACCCTGTGGTGCCATCGGCCCAGAATCGGCCGTCAATCCATTGGCGCTCGCTTGACGCGCCTCGGAAAAAGGTTGTCGTGTTGACTTCAAACGTAACTACCTTCGAATCGCCCGTTGCCTTCCGGCCGTTTCCATCATGCGTTACACGTTCAGCTGCACAAACACAAACCATCCCTGGGGGGAAGGGAAAAAGGGCGAAAAAATTGAAAGATACTTTTTTTCCCTGGCTCGTATTAGGTCCGAAAATAAGTTTAGCCCCTTTTTTATAAGTTTATTTTAAAAAAATTCTTACGAATATTGCTGTGAGGATCTTGCTTGATTTGTCACACACCGCACACATCAAACTTATCTTGGTGTTAGGATGTCCTTCTAAAGATCACCGTCCTGAGCGTTAAAAATACTAGGAACAATTTCCGCAGATGACACTTTTTGGGCACAAAATCCAACTTTTCGAACTAACCAAATGCACAATTTGTACCATCCGAATCACAAATGTGCTAATAAAGTTTTGTTATGACATATTCCAGCTTAATTTACGACATTTTCAATAGATCTAGCCCCACCGGATTCAAAATGGCCGACACTTACTTGCGAACCTAATGTATTCGGATGTTCGTTTTCTCGCATGGTGCGTAAATCGGTTTATCCTTAACGGTACGGAAGACGACAGTTGTTTCCCATGTGCCGGCCGTCCACGCGTTCCCCATCGCATCCGTCCCTGTACCAGCAACCAAAACAATCAACCGTGCGTGAGCCAACACGGAAAGTATTTTGCCACGGTTTCGACGTTAGCTTTTATGCTCACTCGCCGGATCGCATCCCATGTCACAAGGCCTGCCTATCAAAGTGACATCGAAATCGGCGAAGGTCAATAGCCGGAAAGTCAGCGGCAAAGATTTGCGGCAAGTAAAGAATATGGGGGGAAAAAACGAACACACCAACAGCTGACGATTGAAAGAAGGGCCTTCCATTACAAGCATTCCAGGCTTAGGCTGGGAGCGCTGGAAAACATAGCCCGTGTATGGCACACCATGGCTTGCTCAATGCGCTGACAATGATGAAATCCTCCACGACGATCATTCAAGCCCCTTCTGGCCGTTACCACCCTCGTGCCCTTTCCGTGCACGGTTTTATGAAAATGGGAGGATATTTCTGATGTGCTCACCGAACAATATCTGCCACCGTTGCCGAACACGTTTGATGATATTTCTCAGCTTTTCCCACACCTCCCGCGGGCCAGTAAAAGTCTTTCGCGCTATCGCTTTCGTCCGGTGGACAAATGCGACGGAAAGGAAACAAATATACGACGCACTCAAATGGCGTAAAAGTGAACAGGAAAGTTGCTTCATCTCTTCGACCAATTTACCCACAATCAAATGGACGATTGTGTTTGCTAACGCATAGACCGATCGGCAGGGGATGGATGCGGTCGTGGATGGCGGTGATGTATTCCGTTCGTTTCCAATAATTTTGTGCGTCAAAGCAAAACAAAAAAAAAAACAGTTGTGTGAACGGTTCGACGATTCGTCCTTCGAAGTGGTTGGTTGGTGCGAATGGAAGACCATCCGGAAGGATAAAGGGTATTAGCGAAGGGTCATCGCCGGTTCGCTCGGAGCGCCTTATGTGGTAACAATATTCTGTTCGTTGCGGAATATACTTATCTTGAAGCAAAAGGCCTTGTCCGTTCCTGATGAAATAAAAAAACTTATCTATTCGCAGTATTCGTTTTGGCTTTAATTGCGATCAATTTTGAGGATGAAAGAATCACATTGTGGACAAGTCATAAAGTTAAGATATTTGAAAGCACTGGTGCTCAGATACAAGGAGGCAAACTTTCTTCAACATTCAGATGTGAAAGTAATCATTTTAGTGCACCCAATGTGGTGTCGTATTAAATGCTGAGGTATGGAGTATATTTTTCACAAAATTCCTCAAAGATTTCTATCAGTGCCAGGTTTAAAAATACAAAATCTTCCCACTATCTTGCCACCTCCTGAAACTGCCTGTTTACGTCATCAGCACATTGCGTCATTGCCAAGTTAATTGTAACTAGAAATACATTTCGTTAGTTTATAATTTTCTTGCCTACATTTTTATACATCATCCCCGTAGCGTAACTCCCAACCGCCGGCGGAAAATTGTGGTGACGTTTTCAACGCCTTCCGAACGTATGTATCGTTCCCGTTTGTTCCGGTTGTGCTTGTGGCACAGTTTGCCATAATCCTACACCCTTGTCCCGGTTGTTTGATAATTATAACTTCAGACTAATTAACTTTTCCGGCAAAAGTGAACTGTTGAGAAGCAGTTGAGCGCTGTCAGCAACCACGTAAGCCCAACGGAAAGCGACTTCGGGCTAATGCCTTGCCGGCAGTGTAAGACGATACCGGAAGCTTTCGCTTTATCGGCAGCCATTTTTCCAATCACTATCCACTCAAATGTCAATGTCGGTCGGGCCTGCCCTGTTTCATGTGGCGCCTTCTAGCGAGGGCTGGCACGAAAAATGATGATGGCAACCAATTTTGCAAACCTCCGGTTGCCGCGGCCCCACGAAGAAAAGTTCTTCCCATTGCGCCCGTTCGGAAAACCACTCGGCACAATGTACGCTAACCGTATGGTTTGCCATAATGCTGCCTCACTTTTGCCTCACGATCACTGATATGACAGCATGGTAATAAATTTTGATTATAGCCTTAACAAGGAGGCTTAAACATTCGGCTTCTTCATCTCTACCGTTTCTGGAGCAATATCAAGCGCCTGCCGTCCCAGTTCCGTGACCGCGCATCCGGAGTTTGCTCGATCCGCTTTGGCTTTCCCGCCATGCTAACCACCGGCGCCGGTATCCGACGTTCGACGAATACTAATCATACGTTGAGTAGTCCGGAGATTATGGCTTAAAAACCCCGCATCTTTCACTTACGAAATGATGTCCCGGCCTGGCTCGTACGCCCTCCCGCAGTGCAATATCCAAAATATCGTCCCGACACACGTGGGCTGTTGATTGATGGAGCCGCGTGCCGTGTGGGTGTGGGACGGGCAAAAAAGTGACCGGCAAGGGTAAACAGCAGGTTGTGCACACAGTTCTAATGAGAATGGTACGTTTTACGGGTACGTGAACGGCACTCCAATGACGACACGTATGCAGGCCCCGTATTCATGCACAATCCGTGTACATGATTATGCCTTTTTGGGGGGGTGAAGGCTGAAATTGCTGCACCGCACAAACTTTCCAGTTTGCGAAATTATTGAAAGCCAAGCCTGGCCGGATGATCTCGCCGATAAGCTGTTGTGCAGTAAGCCTTTGCACCCGATGGAAACTGGAATCTGTTCTGCATTACACAATTAAAATTCTCTTAAAATAGTTTGCATAACAGTCATTCCGTTCATTGTTTATGAAGCTGTTTTTTTATTTAACTTTAATATTAGACACTAAGCATTCTATACGGTGTTGCTACTTTTCCACCGAGCAAGTAGTCACAATTAAACTCAAGTAAATTGTCTTCTAAATCCCAGAGTATTGTGCAGTCCCTTAGTCCCCAGTATCGCAATGGGGGCACTGTAACAAACTTGTAGTACTTTTTCTAATGCCCTTAGAAGCCCCTTAAGACGATTCATCTTTCTCATCCCCCGGCTGCTGCCGGATGTGTCGAGAAGCAGCAGCAACCAGAGCGTTCTACTGTCGTTCTACGATCGTGTCTCAAACTCGTTAATCTTGTTTTTGCACAGATGACACCCCTGTGCAGCTAGAAAAAGGTCCGGAAAAAACAGAAGAAAACGAAAACGGGACACTTAATTGAAATAACTGTGAAAGCGATGCGGACGAGAGCAAAAATTCTAGTAACAAACACTAAGGCGAAAAGGAAAGCTTTTTTTTTGTTTGGTGTCCTACGTTTCATGTAAAGGATGAGAAGCAGGCATAATCTTTACTTCAGTTAAGTAAATTGCCTCAAAGCGATTAAGATTTTTAAAGCGACCCAGGCTTTAAAGGAACAACTTTTTTAATTGTTTTCCTTTTCTCATTAAAGAGTTTTCTTCTTTGTAAGCTTGGAATATTATGTTGAATATTGTGTTTATGCTCTATATTTGTTGGTAATTCGTCCAGCGAAAGTTCGATAAGATGTTTTTTTGTTCAATTGATAACAGGGCCTTACAGGGTGTCTCAAAACGATGTGTCGAACGATAATTTTGAACATTCACATTTCAACATCTGCCTTACAGAGGGCATTCAATTCCCAATGGAGAACATTCCAAATGCCATTTCTAAATCAGTACTTCACCCTTCAATCGATCGTACCATATCTGCACCCGACACCTCACCGACCACTTTCTTCCTCTCGCACAGGACATCGACTACGATGGGTTTCGAAAGTTTCTCGACTCGTTCCTGGACTGCGAAACACCGGAGGACTTGTCAAAGCACCTGTTCATATCATTCCTGCAGCCGGCCCTCTACCAGGCACAGCAGCAACAGCACAGCCACGGGAAGGCCCTCAGTCAAATGGCGGCGATTAGCAGCAATGCAGCCTGTGCTCCAGTAACATCCCATAATCGAGGTAACGCCAAGGTCACATGCACACTTTTGTGTTAGCAATTATTTTCACGGGCTTGGATTTTCATACTCACTCACACACACAAAATGATGAACATTTCGTGCCCTCCTTTCCACCAGGCTCCATCCCGAACCTAAACAGCATAGTGGACATTCCGACACCGCAGCCGTCGCAGGAATCGCAGCGGAACAGCTTCGTCGAACGGATACACGGGCTCACCGATAAGCTGCAGTCACTCGGGCATCTCGGGCTCGACAGCGGTGGCGACAGTAGCAACAAAGGCAAATGCGGTACGTACCAGCAGCTCCCGCGCGCCGCAGGCTCATGGGATACGGTTGCGCCATTTTTCACTTCTACTTGCTTCGCACCCCTTCCAGGGACGGTCCACCCGATGCTGACGGTAACGCCGAGCCCGATGGGCTGTACACCGCCGATCCTGCAGCCACCGTTCCGTCGTTCGGCCGATTCCAGTCCCTCACATTCGCATTCGCACAGTCACTCGCAGATTTCCCGGAACTCGTCGCGCAAAAGCAACAACTCCGTCAACTGTCGTATCGAAGGTAAATATTATCGTCCCGTCCCGGATGGCCTACTTTTGCGCTACCCATGCGGCGGCGGCAGCAAGCCTCGTCCGAGTGGGCGACCCCGCAATTCGACCCCGATTCGGTCCGCAGCAGAGACAGGTGTCCAAACACCGGTGTGATTGTGAAATCAGCTAAACAGAAAAATGCGAAAGCATCTGTCAATCTTCAAGCGGATGGTTTTGTTTCGTTGTAAATTCATCTCTGATTTCACCCCCACCGTAGCGAAGAAGCTACCTGTTGCATGTCAATTCACATATCGATTCTGTTTCATTCCGATCCGCTTTTGTGGACGGAGGTGTGTTCGGGTTGTGGAATGTGCTGGAACGGTAAGCCTCAGCTTATCCACCGACCGGGATGATGTGCTCCCATATGCGTTACCTCTAGTGATTCACCTTCATTGCGTATTATCTCAACTTCACTGCACGAAGGCACGTTCGCATGAACAAATTTAGCGTGCCCGGGAGCTTTGGTGAATTCTCAATTTCCTGGAATCGGTCAACAAGGCCGGCGAGCGTGTTGGAGTTGATGACGTGACGGCAGGGATTTAACTTCTGCACTCTTTTTCGCTCGCACCGTTCAGGGTTAGGTACCATCCGATACCTACAGCCAGCGCTCGGTTATCGAGAACGGTTTGCAGCTATCTGCGCCTGACGTGTATTTCTAATACCCAGAACCCTGTTCATTCCGTTGCAGATGTGCGGCTGATTCCTAGAAAGCAATCATTTTTGGATCCGTTACTGCTGAAGGTACCGCTCAAGGATGTTGTCTGTTATCTATCGCTGCTGGAGGCTGGCCGACCGGAGGATAAGCTCGAGTGTAAGTATACAAACAGTATATTTTAACGAGTGTCTCGGCACGGGTCGAGAATGTTCCGGTGTGGGCCACTGTGACTTGAGTAGGCTTGTGAGAAGCTTGTTTCTGATCGATCATTTGATTTGCACGAACTCTAATTTTGTTAAATATCCTTTTAAGCATCGGGATATACGATACCGTTTCTTTTAATAGTTCAATGTTTTATTAAAATAGAAATAGAAATAGATTTTTTTTCGTTCCTAATAAACTGATTAGAATGACAACTAAAGTATAATTATGCATCGAAAGTATATCATCCACCATTTCCTCCCAGACATACCTCACTAACTGATAGCTGCTTAAGTGACGAGTAAAATTGCAAAGTTTGCCTAAGCTTCAATCCACTTTGCGTGCCAAACAAAGAAGACGCTGTATCTTAAATTGCTTTTCATTTTTCTACATTTGGCGTGCTAAAAATACTAGCTGCAAACTTCCAAACTCCCTTAACTCGTTTTTCAAACTTCGAAGAAATAAAAACAACTCCAAAAGCTCCCGTTGTTGAAACTAAAACAAGGGAGCAAACAAAAAATACAAAACATATAGAGTCAAAAAGTTCTTTTAACTTGCAATCCACTCAGACGTCGCTGGCAGAGGATCATGGGAAAATAAATAGCATCCAGCCCAAGCCAGCCAGCCAAGCCACACAAACGGAGTGTGCTACTTCAGTAATCCTTTGATACGATGAAGCACTCGCGCGCGCACTTGGCAGTGAGGGCCCCATTACCATACAAATGGCAATCATCATCGCTTACGTCCCGTCCCGGCCACTAGCTTTTTTGGGGAGGGGGGTGCTTGCAACAAGACTTTGTCCCATTCGGAAGACCGAAACAATAACCCTACGGCCCGTCGCACTGGCCATGCAATAACGAAATTCCACATGCATTAGAGAACTGCTTTATTTATGCGCACGCAACACATCGTTGCATACAATCCAAGAACTGGTGGCACTGGTGCTCTTGGCCTCACGATGGGCGCATGTTGTTCTCGCAAAGGACACCAATATTCGGTTTTATCGCCAGGGTTGAGTTTTCTGTTCGAACTCGCTCACATTGGCAAGCGTTTGATTATGCAGTAAATGAAGCTAACCGAGAGCCCGTGTTCTCCTGCGAATAGGCGAATTGGTGGTGATGATTGACCATGTGCGCTATTGAGAAAATTCTTTCGACCCAACCGCTACATTACTTTGTCCGGTCGGGAGGAAAAGTTTTCGGACTCTGCAACAACTCTTATTGGCATTGTTCCCCAAATATTCCATTTCTGTAGCGATCTTGCTACTTCGAAAGAACTTTGTGAGCACAAAATGGACAGAATCTTGCAGTTACTCCATCAACGATAAGCAATCAAAGCTGGACAACTGACTTTCTTGCATTCCGATATCTCTTTCTTGATTTATTTTTCCTTCAGAGTTCTTATAGGAATAACTTTCTAACATTAGCACGAGAAAAACGAGTACTGTCTGGTGTATTCATACAGTTCCCTTTGATCGTTTCTTGTAGCGAGTTCCGATGGGATGTATAACTTATGGTTGTATGATTTTCAATCAACATCATTCGACTACCAGGTAGACAAAAAAGGAAGCTAGCTTGCTACTAAAGTCTTCTTATTGACCTGAATGAACATGAGTGATATATTGTGGTTGAGGGAAAAAACCCAACGCCTTCATCTTCCAGAGCTGTCTTTTATTGGAGGAAAATATCAAAGCATTGCCTTAAGGCTGTAGCGATTAAACGTTTCTTATTGAATCTTTCTTTTACTATAGTTTGTGAATCAGTTCGCTGTAGTGCATAGACCAAGAATTTGAACATGCTTTTTCTTCCTTTTTGAAACGAGTGTGGAATTCATGTTTTGGTTGACCGTAGCTTGAGATAAAGGAACGAAACGCTCAATACAGAGACATGGGTCGATTTTCTCGTACAATAAGAAACGTCAAAGTATCTTCCCTTCTCTTGACCAACAAAAGGACGTCATTATCGTCGTCTCTTCACCATCCACGTCCAACCTCACCGCTTCTCATGAGCCATTTGTGCCCGAATGCTATAGCAACACTAATTTTTGCCGATAGGTTTTATGTTCGCTCTCTGTTTTATCTCATGCACTGACGGGCGAATGTGTGTGTATGTGTGAAAACATCGCTTGAATGTAACCTGAAGGCTAAAGAACTATTTACGGGGAGGCGAGCGGTTTCCATCTTGCCACCTCCATCCATCGGTAAGCTTCTCATGGTCGATCAATTTGCCATTTGAGCGCATAAGTGCCTACCGTCCTACGGTTGATGGATAAACGCCGTTGACTTACGATAAACCGGTAACCCGCCTCACGTTTGCCGCAAGGTGTCCGGGTGGGCGGTCACCAGAAACATTGAAGCAAAGGATGTATCCGGTCTCCACATTTTCAACGCTCTCTTCCTCCCCACCCAAACTTGGGATTCCCATGCACGCATCCTTTACGTACATTCGTCAAGACGCTAACCGATTGCTGGCGAAAGGCTTTCTCATAATATTTATTTATAGATATATTTCCGATTCATATCAAATGGCAACCGTCACAGTGCCTGGGAAATAAACATACGACCGGCACCGCAGGAAAGAAAGCCCTTCCCAAGAAGCACACACACACCAACGCAACTTTCTCAACCGAGCCATCCGGGGCCGGCACACTAAAACAAAAGGGCGTTGTATTTTCATCGAGGGTTTTACACCAGATCCACCGCGTGATCCACTTGCAGCGCAATAGATTGGAGTAGTAATGGCGGATACTACACCGGAGGGTCAACTCGGATACGCTTTTGCCCCGGGCCCTTCGGATCGACAGCCGGCTTGGCCCGCTGTGCCCCTTTTTGCTGCTGTCCGCACTGAAATTGTGTCGGATATGGTGCAATAACAAATGGCTTTCTCGGCGGGAGATGGGCGCTTTTAAGAAAAATGACCAACATTACGGCAGATAAGCTATTTTCGAAATGGTTTCAATTTTTCAAAACACACCCTTCGAGGGCGGGGGGTTTGGTTGCTGTCAGTGCGGGGAAACGAAAGGGCTCAAGTTTTCCATCATACTAATGATAGCGGAATATATTTGATTGTTTTCCTATTGTTATGCATTGGGCAGTAAAGTTTAATGCCCTGTGGATCAATCTGTGTTATAAACGATGCTGTAGTCAAAATAAAATCCAATTGACGCTCCAATATTTACATCCCACGGTAGTATGCCGGGGGTAAATAGAAATTTATTTTTAGTAAAATTTAACTACTTTTTTATTTTAAGTGAACTTTGTTCTAGCTCTTGCTATCCCGAGAAACATTTCCACTGTTTGCGTTATTCAAATGTTTACCCTTTTCTGCTCGCAGTTATGTTCCGGCTGTACGACACCGACGGAAACGGAGTCCTCGACACGACCGAAACGGATGCAATCGTCAACCAGATGATGTCGGTAGCGGAATATCTCGGCTGGGACGTGTCCGAACTGCGGCCGGTAAGTACTGCAATCAATCCCAACCGTGCACGCGCTTCCGATCAGCAAGCATTCGCCTTGTTGACCGTTCGTGGTGCACGTGGCATTTTGCTCGATCCACCAAGTCACAGGCTACGGTGCCGGGAGGGGGTGGGCAGTGCTTCATAAAAGTGTATCATAAATAGAACTGCCGGTTTTTTTGTTTGTATTAACCATGAAAAGCATCGCCGTTCAGTTATCGACACAGTTTGCTGATTAATTTTTTTTCTGTTTCGCTTTCCTTTCCGCTTTCGCCCTCGGTTGCGGACGACACCAAACGGATGCTGCTGCTCGACACGCAATTCGCGTCAATTCTAAAAACAGATTCTCCAGGACATGATGACTGAGATTGACTACGACGGTGATGGGTGCGTTTCGCTGGAGGAATGGCAACGCGGTGGACTGACAACGATCCCGCTGCTGGTACTTCTCGGTAAGCCACATCCCAACGGGACGGTAGGCCATATTATGCACTTCCTAGAACACTTCACAAAGCGTCAGACAGTGTGCGACCAGTTCTTTATTTCTCCACGAAAACCAAACTGACGCAGAAGAAAGAGCAACGAATAAACAAAAACACCACCACCCCCCGGTGAAAGGAAGAACACAGCGTGTAATCAAATATCCTGACGCGCAAACAACCGACCGGGGACACTTTCCACCGGTGCGAGCATGCCATCACTCCAACCCGCCGGCTCCGTTGGTAATGGCGTGGCATGGGGATAATGGTGAAAATCGGGCTGCAAATGAGGCTTGCGAATCTCCTAACCGACCGTTTTACCGGAACCGGTGTCCAATTAAAATTGTTATGCCTTCGCACCGGAGATTATTAGAACGAGGAACTTAATGGTGCACTGGTTGTTGTTGTTTCTGTGCTACAAATGTTTTGCTGTTTATTTCGCCAACAGGAGATGATAAACGGCTTCCTGATTTGTTGTCGTCACAGCATGTTCTATCGAGGGGAATTAAGTACTTACCTTAAGTCCTTCAAGAACATCATTAGTAGTGTAAAACTATTGGCAAGTTTGTTGCTGTTTACGAAGAGAAGCGAATAAGAAGGTTCATTATCTTCTTAGACATCGTTTTTCTTTCTGGAGATGGTATCTAAGAAAGTGGTCTATCCTGCAAAAGTATATTACCGTTTGTTGATGAACAATTCTTTACTTCTCTTTTACTGCCAAGAGATTAGAACTCTTTACATACTTATTATGTGCAGACATTTTTTCGTCAACTTATCGATTAATTCAATCCCCAAATCGTCAAATGTCGCACAACCGGACAAAATGTGTGTAAAATGGTTGAGGCATCAACGTTAATGATGCACTTATGGCCGATCGGTAACGACCCTTGGGCGCGTAAATCGTTGCCTCGGGTGAGGATAATTCAATCAATTATCCAGTCACCACCGGCTCGGTGCGAAACACCTCCGTGCGAACGTACGGATACTAATCTACACTTAACTTAATTGCTCCATTCTCGTTGTGGCGGTGTTGCACATCGCTGCAAGTGCACACGATGATGATTTCGGTACGTGCCCAAGTACACGACGATACCCTGCATCGTTGGGTCGTCCCCATTTGCCGGCGGCAAAGGTGCCAAACCTCCGGAGGGTAATCCACTACGCATCCACACCGACCGAAAACCGAACCCTTACCTCGATCGGGATAAAGTCGTTTTAGTGTTGATAAAAGTCGTGTCGAAGTGTTCGGATAGTTCCCATTTCCCAGGGGATCAATTCCGTTCGGCCGCTAATGCCCAACGTGCCCAGCTACCCGCGTGCACTGGAATCGGAACCCACATAATGCTATAATGCAATCGACAACCGCAAAGCTAACAGTTTCTTCGCCTTTACCACGTAACGTCATCAATCAGCACGCAAAAAGCAAACACTGTCATCTTATCCGCACGCTTCGACCGTATAGAGCGGGCGCCGGGTTTTTGTAGGATGTTTCGTTCGTCACCTGAAACCAACTACCACCAGTTTGGCAAGAGCTCTCCCTTGTCAGCCCTTTGTCATCATCCCGCGTGTCTGTTTTGCCCCGAGCTTTTGAACCCGATTAATACGATTGTGGCTTGCAGTAGCATGGGCCTCGTACCACCCTCTCGAGCTGGTAAATCGATACGATCAAGCATAAAAGGATGGCTGAAGTGGTTTGCCAATGCCACATCTCCACCAGCCGTGCAAAAACCTCCGTCGGAGACACATCCGTAAACATCTCAGCGCAAACGGAAGGAAAGCAATTCCACTGAAAAATCCGGGTCAATGAACACCCCCGAACAATGGTGAAAAGGGCGGGGGAAGGTGGGATTAGCTGAAACGCATCCATCATGCGACGAAGTGCCTCACTAAGCTACCCATCAGGCGACCACTCGATTGAGCAGTGACAGAGACTGATGTGAATCTATTTTTGTGTGCCGTTTCGTACGCTTATCGGCACGGCGGGGGACGATGAGTACTATCGAAATTAATTTTATACTCATGAGTTAGCTTGCTGGCCTTTATTGGGGTTGTCCGCTCATCCTGCATCCGAATGGTTTATTTTGCATCGTTATGCGGGGATCACGCAAACTAAATGGATATTCTGCTTTGTTTTTGCATAGCTCAATCGTTCCGTCAAAATGGACATATTTAAATTATGTCCATCGTTATGGATGATATTTATTCGATAGGTTCGATAGGTTATCATTAATAGCAGCGTGGTATTAGATGATCATGAATGGCATAGAAGTTCCGGGCTTTTCTTAGATAATCCAATCTTGGAATGTTTATTATATTTAGTTTTGCTTCTGTATTGTTTATATTGGACAACATTGAAAGAAGGCTGGAGGAATTTAAAACACCAAACTTCAAGTTAATCGCAAAAAAGCCTGCGATTAATTTTTGGTTCAAGTTCAATCCCTTTGTTTGTATACAGTAGAACGCCAATTATCCGTCCGCTCATCGGAAATCCACGATTATCGGATAATCGGATAGTCAATAACATCTCATTTCATGATATCGCGTAACATTAACATGGGGAAGACTATTTTTAGTTATAATTTATTTTTCCTGTGTATTTTATAGCAACATTATTTATAGAGTTCATTATTATAAGCTGCAACAGGATCAATTAATTGTAATTATTTTATTTTTAAGAAATTGAGCTTTATTATATCTTTGAAAAATGTTGAAAAAATATTCGGAATATGACAAATTTCCTTTGGAATTGTCATTTCGGAGCTGCACAAATAATAAGACACCCGATTAAATGTAGCCTTTGCACTCATTGGATCATTATCGCAGCCATTGGTTTGATCAGTTTTCAAAAACCTCAGCATAAAGTATGAACTGATACATTGAAATTGACTCTAGCTCATATTTCCAGCGAATCGATCTCTCCTACCATATTTTCTCTCATGAAAGTATATTGCAGTATCGATGAGGATTACAGTTGCGAATTTGATCTATTTCACAACTTTTCATGTTGGTATGATGCAGTGCACGTTTGTAGTTTTTTTCGCGGAAACAAGGAATATTAATTAATAGATCAAAGCACATAATATACAAACAGTTCTTTGCAAGTACACAGTTCGAATACGTCCAATGCATGATAAAAAGCCTTTTGGGGCCAACCAAGCTTAATGAGAATTCTAGTGAATACGTCATGGAACGGTACGTGGTATCGGTGATGTAGTATACGTACTAGAAAATGCCTTAAAGCATTTGTACAATGTCTGTAACGTTCGCACAACAGTTGTGTAAAGATGGTTTCGCAGTGGAAACCCGCTCACTCACTCGTCTATTCCCGGTAGCTTTGTTTGCCATCTCAAACACACATCGCAGCTGGTCATTAGTATTCCAGCCTTGGCCCGAAGCCTTAGCGGTTCCTGGGCAGCATCAATCTACCAGCGCGAAAAACGATCGCCAGTCTCCACGGATAACGGCCGCACTTTTCCGATATGCTCTACGCCTGCGGAACATTTTAGTGCACTTTTGTGCGGAAACGCCTCACCTTCGGCGTGTGTAGCTTAGTGTACCACTGTGTGCAATTTGTGCATTGTTCGCCTGTCGATGCGAAGCAACGCCGGTCCAATCCGAAACCCATCACGATCGATCATGGTACGCTCGCGTTCTCGGAACTCCCTCGAGGAAATGGACGATTTTCCGATGGCTAATTCCCGGTAATTGATGGCACACGACGAGCGGGAATCTCGACGGGCACATAAATCCTTCCAGCTCTACTTTGTCCGCTGTGCAAAACTATGTACGGTCCCATTAAATTTCTTTTCCTCGCTTATTTGTCCCATTTTTCCTGCGCGTCCCATTCCATTGGAACTATTACTACAAACGCATCCAGGCGTCGACAATACGCTGAAGGAAGACGGATACCATGTGTGGCGATTGAAACATTTCAGCAAACCTGCCTACTGCAACATGTGCCTCAATATGCTTGTCGGGCTTGGGAAGAAGGGCCTCTGCTGTGTGCGTAAGTATTACGGTTTGGATATCTCTCTATTTTCCAACAACGCCCCGGGTCGTATAGTGGACGTGAGGTGGAATAAAACATTCTTACATTTTCATATCCATATTGCATTCCCATTCCATTTCACCAGTCTGCAAATACACCGTGCATGAACGTTGCGTCCAGCGAGCTCCCGCGTCCTGCATCGCCACCTACGTGAAGTCGAAAAAGTCAAAGGCCACTGCCACGTTCCAGCATCATTGGGTCGAGGGAAACTGCTACGGGCGATGTTCGAAATGCCGCAAGCGGATCAAGGCATACAATGGAATTACTGGGCTGACCTGCCGTTGGTGTCGCATGATGGTGAGCACATTCTCGGCCGTGCGCTTTGCAATGGAATGTAACGCAACTGGAGTTGTGTAAAGAACCGAATATCGGATTTACATGCTCTTTTCATGTTCTGCTTATCCACATAAGGCCATTTTGATTTACACGTGTTTGTCTAAAAATCTGTTTTATGAACCAGAACTCACCGGTTGTTCCGAAATGGGTAATTAACTCCCCACTGCTAAAGTAGGAATTACAACTGCATCTTACAATGGAGACGCCTGGTTATGATTAATTAGATTAATTACTTTCGACCTAACGATTTTTTCTATAATCGGGTAATGATTTTTCTATTATAATTAAATATAAATGATAATTCCATCACAAGATATGATATCTGTTTTCTAATGAATTGGACAAAAGTATGAAGAATTTTAATTTCTTCATTCCGTAATGGAGACGCCTGGTGGATGATGACCAATGCATATTTGCATTGCATTAATAATATAATTGTGACCAAAGTTAGATATATCCAACAGATGTAAAAGGAAATAAATTAAATGAATCTAATATGTGCATTGAATGCCATGTCGATGTGGCACTTTTCCCACAATTCCAATGAAGTACAATTGCTGAAGGATATCAAATAATCTCCACACTAATGATTTTTCCCCAAACACTTGTATGTTTTCTTATAATTTATGCGGGAACAGACATGAAGGCAAAAGTCCTGCGTTTACATTGAACGAGAAATGTATTTTCATTTACATTTACCAGCTTCTCACCTCTGCACCGTATCGTTAATACTGTTCCGTATGATTTGCAGCTTCACAACAAGTGCGCCACGCTCGTGAAGGCGGAGTGTACGCTGGGGGAGTTTGCCAACCTCGTGCTACCACCGACCTCCATCTGTCCGGCCGTGCTCGATCGTCAGAAATCGATCAATTTCACCACCAACAAGGGAAAGGTAAGCCCCGGTGCAAAACTCATTTATTTCCTCGCTCACCACATGCACAGGAAGCGGAAAAATGGAACGATAAATGAAACGGAGCAAAACAAAAAAAAATAAGGAAAAACGCGTAAACGCGATACAAACTGACGTTATTGGTAATCACTTCATGCCTGAGCATTTGTCTGTTTCCGGTGGTGATAAATTGCTTACCATTAATTTATTCAATGTGTGTGTGTGAAACGCATCAATTCAAATCAATATGTACCGTAAAAAACAGTTTCAAGCAAGACCGTTTTTTAATGGTAATGGTGTTTTGATTAAATCGGTAAAATCTTACTCAGATTTATTTTATTTTCGCCCTCATTATGCATTCAATTAAGGGTTTTGAAGCGTGAAAATTAGGAACAAAAATATTATTCAACGTAAAGTGTTGCTCGTTCAACTTTGTTGGGAGATTTTCTTGTGTATCTAAATCCAACAGTTTAAGCAAGAGAAATACACATTTGCTCGTTTATGAGTATCACATATCGTCTTCTTCGTCTCCTGTTACAGAGCGTACCATCGACCATACACTTTCAAATTACCAGCGATCCCGGATGGTGCCCGCTGCTCGTATTTATCAATCCCAAAAGTGGCGGCCGGCAGGGCGACCGCATCCTGCGCAAGTTTCAATACCTGCTGAACCCACGCCAGGTGTACGACCTGTCCAAAGGTGGCCCGCTCGAGGGGCTTACGATGTTTAAGGACGTGCCCAATTTCAAGGTAATTTGCTGCGGTGGCGACGGCACGGTCGGCTGGGTACTGGAGGCAATGGATAGCATTGTGCTACAGTCGCAACCATCAATCGGCGTGATTCCGCTCGGTACGGGCAACGATCTGGCCCGCTGCTTGCGATGGGGCGGTGGGTACGAGGGCGAAAGCATCCCCAAGATTTTGGATAAGATCAATCGTGCCTCGGGCGTGATGCTGGATCGATGGAGCATCGAGGTTAAAAACAATCCATTGGCCGCCGAAGAGACGCCCACCAACGTCACAACCATACCCGGTCACAAGGTAACGTTCGCGCGGTTAAAGATATACAGCAGACGACTTCCTTTCTAACGTCCTCCATATTTATTACCTTTCCACCCGTCCACCCGTCCACCTAGGTGACGCTGTCCGAGAACGTACAGAAGGTAATAGAGCTCTCGCATCGAATAATTGCTGAAAAATCTGTGATCCAAACCAACGATGAAGTTGAAAATAGTACAAACGCGACCGAGCTACCACCAACCAACGGCACGACGCAACGTGCCCACGTGAGTGACAATAATGCTGCCGAGGGTGAACAGGACACCGATGGGGGTGGAATCTCTACCGCCACACCACCGCCCACCCCAACCTCAGCCACACTCGGACCTACCGAGCGAGTAATGGACGGTTTCATAGCCGAGCATGCCAATAGGGGCCCGGCAGCGCTGACCAACGGCGGTGCCACGGTAGTGTCCGGTGTCGACATGGCGGCTAACACCGTCACCAACACTAATAGCACCGATGTCGATAACGGTACCGTGTGTGAGCCGAACGATACAGCAGAACGTGCAGCGGACGATACCGTGAATAGTTCCTATCAACAGCAGCAGCACCAGCACAGCAACGGTGGCACCGCGGACAAACCGAGACCGGAGAAGAAAATTATCGACCTACCAAAGTTGATAAAACCGCAGGTCGGATCGGAATTCACCGTGCCGTACAACATTGTCAATAACTACTTTTCCGTGGGTGTGGTAAGTAGACAACGTGGCTGATCAGTGCACACTAGGCAGCAGAACGTACGTGGAACGTTCGAGGTTTAGAAGCGAGAAGCGAATGAGAAATAAAATGAACCACAACGGTATTATCTACGCCGTTGCAGTGCGCCCGGGCAGAAAGAACTTGGCAAAGTCGCTACCGTTTGAAGTATGCCGATGAAAAGCATTTTCGGCACAGGAAATGGTTTGCTCTTTACAAAGCACTTACCGATGACCGCAACTCCTTTAGTAAGGCGCGAACACAGAGGCAGGAGAAATAGACGAAAAAAAGAAACACTCACACTATTTACGCGCCACGAACGATACTAACGATTCGTTACTTCTTTCATCGCTAAACGCGGTGCGCAACGGGTCGCCTCCATTTTGTCCCACAGCAAGGAGAGACCTACCCTAACGAGGACATATTGGTGTGCTCCAGTTGAACTTTTATTTGCGCTCAAACCTCGCCTCGGACCGTGTAAACAAGCGAACAAACTCCAACCTCGGACGACGAGATCCAACGCTTTTCATTTATTGAGTTGGCTAATTCTTGTCTAGAGTCCTTAAACTTGCTGCACCGAAGGGCGAGACCTTCTTCATTGGAGCCGAGTGTTTTGTTTGTGGTTTGTACGCTACACTACACTCCGGTGTTACACTCTCCATATCGTGAATAGTGCTTCGATAACAGTAACACTTCCGTTTTCCGGTTGACCTGGATCCGGGACCACCGTGTACCGCGTGCCGTGGAACGGAAGAATGTTTTTTTTGTCGTATTGCGAATGTCGTAGAAATTAAACAGTAATTAGTGTGCCGTTTGTTGTGCTGCTTGTGCTGTCGTGTACAGTTTGGCCGTGCCTTTAAAAACCTGATCGTTGTTAATGCTTTTGCGACACTTTAACACTCGCTCCGCTGCTTTCTTACGTGGTTCGCTGCTTAATTATTCAAGCTACCAGATGCAGCTGTGCTGTCGCCGGATTGTGCCGTAGTGTAACCCACCCCATGCACAGCTGAGCTCGAGAGAAATATGCACAATTGTGTATCGTTTGTTGGAAGTATTCAATAAGCTTAGCGTAGCAAACTCATCCCCAAAAGAGGATGCCAAGCATTTGTGCTGTCCAAACTGGGAAGGTACTTCCAAATGTTTTGAAGTATGTTTGTTCGGTGTTTCTGGGTGGTAAAAGTGGCCCGAGGCGTGTAACGAACTGGTACCGGAATGCTTTGCTGCTGGTGAGAATTATGTTGCATATTGTATGATGGGAAACCGTGCAAGATGGTGCTACCCCGAACTGTGTTGGAATGTTCGAAAAGCAAACGGAAAGCCAAATGCTTATTTGTTTAGCGCTTTGTATGTGCCGAGAAGCACAAACGGAATCTAAGCGCCTGTAGATCATATTGATTTAAAGCGTGATGCTTTGCGTTCCTCTAGCGTGAAATTCAAATCGCTGTTATTGGCGCTCATCTAAATCAAATATATGCTAGTAACAAGATTTGTTTGTTTCTATTTCAATTTTTTTATGAGAACTTTCAACATCTTTTTCAACTTTCCTAGTGAAATGCTATTTAGCAATAAAAGCTCATAAAAGCGATAAAAAGAGCTTACTGGCTTTGGCTTCCCTTAACTTTCCACTCAAAATCTACCCCTCGCATAAAAGATTCTTTCGGAAAGATTTATTCTTCGTATGATTTCTTCATTCGTTTCGCGGCTAGTGTGCCACGCAAAAGCTCACGAGCTGCGCCATGCGCAAGCAATATATTATGTGATTTTAGATACCCACGACATGTCTAAACTTGGTCCTCCACAAGCCCACCCCTAACTTCTCACCCCGTTAGTACCCTATTCGCTCATTTCAAACTGTTGCCGCCCGCAAAACAATTTGTCTGTCCGATTATGCTTGTATTATTTGACCGCGGTTTGCAAACCCCGGGCGTGATGTGGAAAACTTTATTGCTTCCGCCACGCTTCGCCGAAGTAGCGTGGCCAAAAACCTGCCACCGGGTTTTGGAATTTTGCAACGCTTGCAGAAGGATTATTAAAATATATATTTCACCTCCCTATTCGCGGCAAAAAGTGTTGAACCGTGGTGGTCGTAAATAACTGGCCCCTGTTGGTGTGTGCCGGCATCAATTTCGTCCCAAAACACGCTCCAACCTTCTAACCTCCTCGAAAAGCTTCCGGAAAGAAACCTCGGTTGCCAGTGGCCATCGGTGGAGGGAACATCAAAGCATAATTTTCACCAGAACAGGCCTCCCCGGGGTGTGCCTCGTGGTGGGAGTGTGTCTGCTTCCTTCACACACAAAGCAAAGCCCAATCAAAGTTGCATAAGCAACCGAAACTTTGGATTGGTAGTAAATTCGTGTGCGCGCATTTCACATTCTGCTCATAAATAACTTCTGCTCCACTCCGCAGCACACCACCCCAAAGACATACGTTCGAATGTTGTGTATATGTGTGGGTGTCTGTGTAGTTTTTTTTGTGTGTGTCATTTTTGTAATCTACCACCAAAAATCATCTACCCATTTGGGAAGTTAACCTCCTGTGTTTGATAGTTTAGAGCTACGAAAGTAACGCAACATTAGCATAGAAACAATGCTACACCCCAACCGGAACCACAATCAGCAAGCGCACCTACCGGAAGGACCAGTTTCTCTCGACCGGTGTTAGTTAGTTTCGCTTAAATCTTCCCTTTCGAGTGCTTCCCCTTTACAAAAACTTTTCTTTATGCGCCTCGTGGCCCCGAGAAGTTATGTAAAGGAGCAACAGCAAAAAAAAAAAACAAATCCTTCTCGTCGCCCTATTTCCTCAAGAACTATCGGGAAAATTCACAAACGAACGGCACGCAATCACCTTTCCGTACGATCGAAATCAGTGAAACCGCACACACCGTCCTATAAATTCGCTGCTGACACCGGACAAAATATGCTTTGTTGGTTGAAATTGCTTCCGCACTCTGGGTTCCGGATTCGAATTCCAAACTCCACGCTACACCACAGGCCACAGCGAAGTGGCTTTGGAGTGTGATAAAAATCTGTTAAGTGTCTTCAGTTACTGTTCGCTTACCCGCGACGGCCTGTGTCCGTTTTGCGTCTTTTGTGCAGTTGTTACGAGTGGGACCTGGCGATTGCCCACCCACAATTCTAACCATTTCACCTATTAAACGTAATCCGGGTCGACTTGTGTGACGCTACCGGTAACTAAAGCTTGTCTATTTATAGTTCCAGCGCAACCGTCCCCGTAACGCAATTACAACCCCCTGGGGGAGCCAATTTTATTTGTTTCTTTCTTGCCTAACATCCAGAACCCAGAGGACAGGACAAAAGGTAGAAATTAAAAAATAGGGAATCGCTTCGAACGTCTTACTGCACGGAATGCTTACCCAATGGTCTACCCAGTGTCTTTGTCCCATGGTGTCATGCACGTGCTCCGCCCGGTGCAAAACGAAGCACGCTCGTCCTGGGACGTGAAATGTAATTTAATTAATTTAACGATTAAAAACCAGTTCGCTGTTCGCAAATACCGACCCGTCTGGTACGGGGCGGGATTAAACAGCTAAATGAATTCGACCCCCGGGCCTGCAAGGTTTTGCTTCCCGCGTTCCGGTCGAATGAATTGGATAACATGGGGATGTATTGCTATCAGCTAATTATCTGCCGCGCGTTATCTGCCACACAAATCAGTATCCTATTTCCATCGCTTGCAATCAGTCACCGGCGGAAGGCTAATTACGGTTCTGTAAGATCATCCGATTATTGAGGATTTTAAAATGGAAACGCGTCGAATGTCGCCGCACAACAATGAATTATAAATCCGATCGTCTTGCCCGGCCTTGTTTGTGCGATCCTACAAAAACAACGAGCGGCAAAATTTGTATCGCGTGACCATTGCCCATTTTCGTTCGGGGAGTAAACTGTTGTTGACGAGGGGCACACAATCCCACGCGGGAAGTATTGCGGATGCATAATCACGCAATCGCTTTGCTTCAATAAATCGTTGCATGATTTCTTTTGTTCGCTTCTCCACCCACGCAGGATGCTGCCATCTGCGTCAAGTTTCACCTTGAACGTGAGAAAAATCCCCACAAATTCAACAGCCGCATGAAGAACAAGCTTTGGTACTTTGAGTACGCCACATCGGAAACGTTCGCTGCGTCCTGCAAGAACCTGCACGAGAATTTGGAGATTGTGGTAAGAGATGCAAAGTTATTTCGTTCAGTTTGGATCGTTTCATTTCCATTCATTTTCACGCCTCTGTTTTGCAGTGCGATGGCGTTTCGCTGGAGCTAGCGAATGGTCCACAGCTGCAGGGTATTGCGTTACTTAACATCCCCTACACGCACGGTGGCTCCAATTTATGGGGCGAACATCTGTCCCAGAAGCGAATGCGCAAGGGTCCGTTTCGCAAGAAGCTTAAAAAATCCGACAAAGAGCTCTCGGCGAACAGTTTCAATTCGGTCGATCTTTCAATCGCCATACAGGGTAAGTCGTGTCAGGGAGACACTCTCGTTTAATGCTGCTCTCACTGTACATTTTGCTTTGCAGATATTGGCGATCGTAAGATAGAAGTGATTGGACTGGAGAACTGTCTTCACATGGGCCAGGTGCGGACGGGTCTGCGGGCATCCGGCCGCCGGTTGGCACAGTGCAGCGAGGTAATAATGACCACCAAGAAAACCTTCCCCATGCAGATCGACGGAGAGCCCTGGATGCAGGGTCCGTGCACGGTAAGTAGCCGTTGGATCGCCTAAAGTATCCGCTAACAGCTAACATCATGCACCTATTTCCAGATTAAGCTAACCCACAAAAACCAAGTGCCGATGCTAATGGCACCCCGTTCAGAGAAAGGTAGTGGGTTCTTTAGCTTTCTGAAGAGATGACTCACGAGGAAATCGAGCAGCGATACCGTCCCGATAGAGGCCTAATGACGGATAATTACACGCGACGCTTAACCACCTGCATTTTCACGGCGGTCTTGGCCACCAAACCTGTCCAAGCTGGACAGATGGACAGAACGTAAACTGATAGCTTTAATCCAATGAACCAAAACCCCCGTGTTAAACCACAGTACGTATCCTAGTAGAGTGTAGCGGAGCAAACAAATCGTACACACCGAACTTCATCCGGCACTTCATCCACGTTTGTCAGGTTGGGCATTTACGAACTCACAAAATTCACAACACTACCCCTCAACGTCCGCGACCAATATCTAGTACAAATGGTGAAGAAGTAATCAAAACACTATCCTGACATCATAATACCCCGACGGTAGAGGACTCATTTAATCGAATCGTGTCGATAATTAAAATAATGCTTAATTCTCGTCTATGGCATCGCACCATAAAGCTCTCTATATTCACTGTTTCTCAGCAATGAACTTCCGGCGAGGAACAAAGCTACAAACAGCACCGTCGCTCCAAACCTTCGATTAACGGAAACATCGTGGAACTACGTTCTGTTACATCCTTAGTATATCTACCTTAGTATCTAAGCCTCCGTGAATGATGTACCGTATCATGTGTATCGCTGTCCCG
This sequence comes from Anopheles moucheti, assembly GCF_943734755.1. Lineage (NCBI taxonomy): Eukaryota > Metazoa > Arthropoda > Insecta > Diptera > Culicidae > Anopheles > Anopheles moucheti. Next base: position 63,632,985 of record NC_069141.1, read on the forward strand.
ATATGATTTTTTAATCTTGTTCGTCAAACGAACATCGAATCTGTTGTTACTCATAGTGTGATAGCCAACTGTTATATGTTCACCGTTCATCGTGCATCGTGTAAAGATAGTTATCCCTTATCGACGGTATGTTTGAACACATCTAGCTATAGTACAATGCACGCACTACTACTACTACTACTACTATATCATCACGTGTACTCATAATCTCATCGATGGAATCTGTGAATCTGTGGTACTGTTAACCGTTCCCGTACTGTATTAGTTGAGAATATACAACACCTTACTATCGCTATATTTACCCAAAAGCATATTGTAGCATATTTGTGCAACACGCACACTCGATCACAGCATCGTGGTGTGCACACCGTACAAACAACACACACATTCAAACACACAACAAGAAATGCGTCAGACATAATTGATCGCTGCTATGTGACTGGTTCATGTGCTTTAAATACAAATGGAATATTTTGCTGTTCTGTTTTGAACGATGATAGTTAGGTGGCAGATCAGCAACACAAGCGTTAGGAACTTCAGTTTCCTTTTGCCTCTCCTTGTCCAACCACATACATATCCTGGGGAAGAATGAAGAATTTAAATAACTCAATTATTTTACATTCATATTTCGCAAACGTTTACGTTGCCTACTCATACGAAAGATCCTTCAGTTACTGCCTCGAACAGCTTGCTGCTGATCGCCACTAAACCATCTGTTGATCAATCCAGGAAAAAAGTATTTCTAATAAATGTTGAGTACTGTGTATAGTTTCTACAACCTCTTCGGGGTGAATGAATAGCTCTAACTCTATGTGTTATTTATGCGTGTCATAATTCTATCAACTGCACATACTACTCGAAAATAGACTACCGTAGTGAGAACGTTCGTGTTTAATCTCACTGCAAACTACAAACCAAGCTAGACCATGCGGCCTGTCGGGTCTGTAAATATATGGCTCTATCGTGAACGAAATCTCGAATCAAAGATATTGTTTATTTGCGGCTGCAAAAACAAAACGGTAATAATACGTATTAGATCATAGAAGCCAGAATAGAGAATCTCTAACGCATCAAATGCTATGAAAACGTACGTGTGTGTATGTATGTGCATATAAACCGTAACATAGAGTATACTAGCGACAAAACGTTACAAAGTAAAGCAAAAGAAAAACATACGAAAAAATGTTAAACAACTTTTAATTCGCAACGCTGAACGGCATGTACATGCTGCGCGCACTACGGTTTTTTTTTCAATTAAGTTAAAAACGTTTATTGTTTTTACTTCGAAAAAAGGGAAAAACAAAACAAACACCACAGTAGCAGTTAACAAACTACGATTAAATATTAATCAAAAAACGGAGACACGTTTCTCGGCATGATAGAGCGTAAATACCCAGAGACCAATTTAATTGCGTACACGGGGACAGGCCACGGAAGGAAGGAACTTGTCCGGAAAGGCAACTTGGTGACTTGACTTGAGAGATGTAAGACAAACCAAACCCGATGGCAGCGGCTCGACGATGGTTTGAAGCGAGCGAAGAATTGAAATCGTACCGAGCGAACATGTTTGCAAAAAGGTGCACGATGTATGGTTAAGGTTATAATGATAATAAACAACTGAAATTCTAAAGTAGCTTAAGTGACCACTATTAGGATCGTAATGTAGCGGGGTTCTATCCAACCAAGATGTAGTAAAACAGAGTTACTAGAAACCAGATAGAACGACGGCAGAATCTAGACACCAACCGTAGGAAAATGGAACTTACTTCAAGTGTTTAGATAGCAAAACAATAATGAAGAATATATATATCATCACTAGTCAATGCATCAAAGGAGAGGAAATTAGAAAAAGGGAATTATAATGTGACATACGAAGCGACGTGCTTGGCGCGTTCAGACGTTGCATAAGAATGTGCTTATTAGAGCCATTTCTCACTCATGAATCGTGTCACTGCAAAACGAACCGTTTCCTAGTGCGCATACCTTTTAAACAATCGACCCATCGGTAACGCCTGCTGTGCCCAACCCGGTGGACGACCGGCTACCGGCACACTCACAAGAACTCACAGTCCCCCACGTCCGCGGGTTGGCCAGTATGCGATGGTCCGGGGTGAGCAGTAGTTTGAGGCCTAAAGCTGTTTTTATACAATACGGTTAGTAGATAACGAAACCATGTCCGTGCACGTGCCGGCTGTATAGGGAGCAGGATGAAGGATATTTTAAACTATTCGAAATTGTGTTACTCTAATTACGGATCTGACTATAGTAGTGTAGTTGTACAGTAAGCTTAAGACAACTTCAAATTAAACGTACATCGTAATACGATAAGATGCATACTGTCAAGAGATCTGTTCCGTATAAGTAATCGTAAGCTGTACATAGTGAAATCCCTGCACTGGGTTTAATTATTTATGAATCTTTTACTTTGACCTACGAACCGGTTAGTAACCGATTATGTCAGTGATTTTATAATAGTTTCATAGTATTTTTAACTAACCTACAAACACATTGTACAAATGACACGTTATGGCAATTTGCTTCCTCGTCTATCTCATTATGAACGTTACGTTCTTCGGTTTTCCCATCGTATCAACGGAAATATACATGTTTCAATCAAAATCCGCTTTGTGGCGGAGGAGAAAGTACGATAGAAGTAATTTAAAAAAAAGACTTGTAATTAATGGTACTTATGCCTGCAAAGAACACACAAACATTCGGACCAAACGGGGCACTAGTAAGAATTTAAACCAAAGCGAGCGAAACGATATGTATCTCGAATGCACATATTGATTGCAGTTACATACAACACAACACTATAGCCACACAAATGATAAAACAAAGAAACTCTTTACCATGATTGTATTTTTATTATGCATGTATTTGGAGAAGACACGACCCACCCTAATGCGAACCGTGAATCCAGGGCTGGGTTCTATTATTTTCCGGGGTCCCAAAACTAGTTGTACCTATGTGTATTATACCCGATATTTGTAACTTCATTGTGTGTCTTATACACACCACCGTAACAGCTAGAAAATCAAAGATTCAAACACTGTCCACAGCAACCTGACGTATGAACGTAGAAAAGCGGGGACGGAATTTTGGAAGGATTTTTTTCCCGTTCTTCGAATCCTGCAGGCTGCGCTACCGAAACATTACTCAGTACCCGGGACGATTTCGAACGGGCGTCATGCACAACATAACACACCGACCGTAATTCGTACCTAGCAGAAGTGTAAGGAATTATGTACCAGTAGTATAGGGAAGCTTACATTTCATTCTTTATTCGCTGAGGAGGTACGACCACCTAATGCAACTGCATAATGTTCTTGTGCTGTTATGTCCTGTGCAGCGGCTAGACCACCGTTTATTAAGTGTAGCATTGTGTATGCCTCGATCGAACTCGCAGTTCTCGAGTTCTGCTATCTCTATCCATAGTGCAATTTTGTCGCCACTTTCGTGCTTGTACATTTCTGCCACTGTACCAATGTTTGTAACGTTATAATGCATCCCTAAAAAACCAAAGAAACGCATGCACGTGCAGCTTACCTATTCGCTAGCCTCATCGCCTGGCCACTGCAAAAGAAGGGCGATATATTATTTACGCAGTGTACATATTTGGAAACAGTGTAAACTTGTGATCGTGTGTCAGCTCGGGAAGTGGTGAGGATAACGAAACTATCTACTTAAAGGCTCCTTCTCTGCTACTCAGTATTTAAACGAGATGTACTATAATAGTATTACAGCCACAGACGGATGCGAGAAAGAATGCGAGCAGTTCAGCTACGACGCCTCGTACATTCATCGGCGTTCATTGCCGTTAGTGTAATTTATTACTGAATGTAAAACTATACATATGACATATGGAAGTTGGAAACAATAAATTAATTCTACACAACAAACGGATGGTTAGTTTTTAAATGGATTATGTCTCACACCATTTTTCGCATCCATTTCAATCCGGTCGTACATCCATTTGCGATACTTGCGGCACACTTTGCCACATTTGCCATTGCCGCAATCGGAACACGGCATATGGCAGCCAGGACATCGCTGCTCCAGACAGTCGCACAAATCTTCACCGTTGCTTCGCAGCATTCCCTTCAAGTCGTACAACCCGATTGGTTTCGTTACTACGCGTATGCTGCGCTCCATCTTTCGCTTTTCGCGCTGAGATTGACCGGGGTCGAAATCCGCCAAGAATTTCGAGTTCTCGTCGAACAGTCTGTTCCGTAGGCCACGCTTCGCTCGTCCTTTCTTAGTTCCATTGGTGGCCTCGTGGTTTTCGCTGTTTTTATCTGCATCCACAGATTTTCTAGTGCCTGTAGCGCGGGACGAATGTCCAGTATTGCCATCGTCCATCGAGTTGCTGCCGGTTGTGGATTTCTTGGAAACTGGTTTCGACTCCTCGTTCCGATCTTGGGTATCGTTTTCATCGGACGAATCCGATATGTTTAGTATGAAATCATCCATCGCAGAACTGAATATTATTTCGACGCAACGCTATCTCGCAGCACACATTTGTTTACAATATTTGCTGCATTGTCAAAATGACGGAACGCGCTGTCAAACAATGCTTACCGCCCTCAACACCAGAGGGAGGAATTGTCAAAACGAAGCGCGGTCCGTATGTAAACAAACGTTGATGTTTTGATTGAAGTACAACCCTGGCGGCACAATTGTACGAATAGGCTAGCTGTCAAACCGATCAGCCTATGCTTCCCGTATGTAGATATGTGCGTGGTCGCGAGCGTGTGTATCACCCAGCTCGTCATCGTATCATTGGCTTGTGTGGCTTTGTACCTTGCGTTGTTTGGCTACAGGTTTCACTCTACGTTCGTGCCAAGTAGTTGCAGTTTGTGAAAAGTTTATCAAAGAGAACAGAACAACTGACCAAAGATTGTGCAAGGAATATACACCTTCAAGTAAGTACTTATTACATACATTAGCTGGAACTGTTGAAAAAGTTACAGTTTCTATTCAACATGTACCATAACTATATTTCCAGATGGCACAGAAGGGACACACTGCAGGAACCAGCAGCAATCGCAGGAAGACGATATCGACACACGGACAAACATCGAGGACGAGGACAATGCAATACTGGAAGTAGATGATCATTCCGGTAGGCATCATCATCATCATCCTGCGTTCATCGTGATAGGATGTTCCGATCGTGTGTTCCAGTTTCGGTCAGAATGCCTGACTAGAACTATTTTAAAGATTGTGCGGTAATGTATTGTAATATAAAAACATTGTAGTGAAATAAAAATTGTAAACAAAAAAAAACAATAAAAAATTTTTAATTAATATTTAATAACCTTGAGAAATAATAATCATTATGAACCTTGGGGGAAGCATCCGAACTGTCAATCTGAATTGTACGGATAGATCTTCTTCTTCGTACCCCTAATCGTACAATTGCAATTGCTCTAACCGGTGCGCTATCAGTACAATTGTGCTGCCAGGGAATGGTTCAGTTTATCGAAACTGGCCCTTTTGACTATGAGGAATACTTTTCCATCGCAGCACAATTTTTGTACAAATATCAGTGGATATTCTGTTACAATAACACCAAGTTTATACGATGCGGTGTCCTAGAACAATTACCACGCGAATGGATAACGGATCTGGATACCTTATCGAACGAGGAGTTCAACCACATACCTGTGGGATGTATCAAGGTAAGAAGAACTGTGTGGGCAACAGCCAAATTGATCGTTTGATTCATTTGAACATGTTTTCTCCACGCTCCAGGATACATGGTGTGATTCATTCCGAGAATTTCTGCTGCAAGTGAAAATGCTTCAAGTGCAATATGACACGCATGAGAACATCGATCAACCACATAACCGCCACAAGCAAAAACGCAAGGGAATCAATGCCAAAAAAGCTTACGAAATAGATAATCTCTGTAGCTTCATCGAATTGGAACAATTTCGAAAGGACGCTACGCTGTTCATTGACTTCGGTAGTGGTTTAGTAAGTAGAAAGCGCTCAGAAATTTAACCAAAGCTTCTCGGCATAACCAAACAATCTTTTACAGGGTTATCTGAGCGAACTTATCCACGAACGATACGGTGCAAAAGTACTTGGAATCGAAGGAAACGCAACTCTTGTGCAAACGTGTAATAACCGTTCTTCTGTTAGTACAAGCAAAGCTGTACAATATTGTCATCACTACATAACGGATGATTCTTTCGGCTTTATCGAACAACAGTGTAGTGATCGTTTTGATAACTATCCGCACCGTGCTGCTGTGGTTGGTTTGCACGCATGTGCCGATCTGTCCATTACCGCCATAAACTGTTTCCTGCACTGTAAATGGGCCACCAGTCTCACCATAATGCCCTGTTGCTACCACCGTATGAAACCGTTGGACGAAAAGGCTCCAAATGAGTTTCAAAACTTTCCTCTTAGTCAAGAGCTTCGAACCATACTGCTCGAAGGTAAGCGGGAGATAATTTGTAAATCTTTCTTACGGCTTGGCTGTCAGCAAACATCTGCCCGCTGGAAGGCACGCACGGTTGAGCAACATCTTCAGCACGGCCGGATAATGTTTCGCCGTGCATTAATTGATGCAATTTTAGAGCAAGATGAAGCGGTGCGGGTTGGAAAGCTTGGGTCAACGCTGGAAGAAATAACCGTGGAAAACATGCTGGAACAATTTAAGCTTCTTAAGCAGCTCGAATGCAATACCCGTGAATGTCCCTGGACGGATCAGCACAAGGATAGGATGTCCGCTTTGCTGCAAAAGTATGGACCTGAAGGACCGAAACTGGCAGAATATTTAGAGTGCCTTCAAACTTGTCTACAGGTAGGATAACCACTGGGTATGGCTTGTTATTAAATCTAATCCAAATGCCCTTTACAGTCAATCTGTGAGAACGTGATACTGCTTGATCGGATGTGCTATATGGAGAGCGAGGCCAACCGATCTAGTTTAAAAATGCGTCGCAAACTAGTGCGGCTCCGGGATGATGGACTTTCACCACGTTGCTTTATATTTTACGCTTCGAAAGATGAATAAAACGGTCAATCCGTTCCCGAACTCTTTTGTCAGTTTTGTTTCCAGAGCACTAATATTTATTTTTTACAGTATAATGCTATTTTACAAGAACAGTGCCGACGAGATAACATGGTTCTGAATGGTTGTGTGTTTGTTTTGTTCTAGTTTCTGTCCTTAGTCTTTCTTCTGCATACCCGCGCCTCATTATCAAATCGATGTACTGGTTAGTGATACCATCCCGTGGTTTGTGGTAAAATAAAGGAACACAACATGACCTACATAGCGAAGATTAACCGCAAACAATCAAACTAACACTCGTTAGGCATTTATGCACCGTTGCCGCCGCGTCCCATTATTCATCGTCCTAGCGTACAGGCTTCTTAAACGGTACATTATCTAGTGTATAATTAGTAGATTAGTTAATACTTCATAATAGACATGATCGTCCGATGCGAAAGATATCGAGCAAAAGCTATCCAGCCTTTGATAGCGGTACGCAGATGCACACCATGACGCTACCATTAGTTCTTGCTCAATGTTCTTTCCGATGTCCCGTGTTTTCACCCACTCTTCCCATCCAGTCGGAACGCACAACGGAAACGCCGCCGAAAACTGAAACCCTTTGGATGTTTGTCCATCGTCCTCGATTTGCCTCTGCTGTAGTGTACAGATTGGGATCGCACACGTATTGTGTACCGTTAAAGATATCGTTATTTATGCATAGTTGGGAATTTTACATTGGCAAATTAAGAATTGTTTCTTTCTTTCGTTTGTTTTTTTGTCATATTGTATCTTTTTTCATTTTTTTTGTTTGCCCGATAAATGAGGAAGGAACGGATTAAATAGCATGACGTTTGTAACGATGTGTACCGCTGCCGATTGTAGCAGCAGTAGGCTAGTTGCATCGATCGCACCCAGTTTGCTTTGATTACTTTTCCGACAGGTCGACATTATCGTTGAATTGGTGCTGTTGCTGCTGCTGCTGCTGATCGTATTGATCCGCGTCCTGCTGGTGTAAAGCACCCGAGGACGAATCGCGACTAAAATGGTTCGGGAAAAACGATGGAAGAATTATCATTGCAAACGGATCATGTTTCAAAGTGCGTTGCAGTAATTGAGACAACCGCACGGCTTACCTGTAGCATCGGTAAAGGTTCGAAACGCCCGTATGCAGACAGGCGAGATAGGTCAGCTCGGCAATACCATTATTGCTGTCGGATTCGATTTCCTTCGTCAGGTCGGACCGTTTGCCGTACCGTGAGCCAAGGAAAAAGCGATCATTACGCGGTACCACGTTCACCTGCCGCAAATCCTTCGCACCGTACACGTGCGATCGTCCGTACCGGCTACCAACGAAGAACGGGCGCTTATCGCTTGCATCTGGGGATGAAAGGTAATGAGGTAAGTTGAAAAATGTGAGAAACAATCCAACCAACAGCAAATGTTTGCGCAGAAATCTAATGCCAGGTCAGGATTTTCCTTATGGTGCGATGAATGAAAGCACACCACTCTTTGATGCAGTTGGGAAATATAATAATCCACAAAGCTCACGCTAGCTCTACTTGATGTTTTCACTGTCAAGTAGATACAGCGCACTATAAAATATGTTTCCCTTTGTTTGCATTGAATTAACCTCTTTGAACATCGCGGTAAAGAAGCAAAAAAAATCACTTTTACGTTGCATAACTGTGGTACCTTGTTGGGTTATAATTGAAGCACAGATATGTGTGCTTTGTCGAACTTTAAGTTACGCGCACAACGGTTAATCGACGTTGTTGTTCTTTAGAGTTGGGTTAGTGAACATGAGTTTCTGTGTGCTTTAACAATTTTAGTTGAGATATACCAAAATTCTAACCCACAAAATTAAACTCTAATTTAATTAATTTTAAACTCATTTTACTGCAGGGAATATATTAGAAGAGGCATATTCTAATTTATCAAAAGCTGAGACAATCAAATGAAAAGTCAAAAACAGCTAAAACAAATTTTAACAGAAATTATTTAAACGCGTTAGATTCATCTTTTCTTCCCAAAATAATCAGTGATTGATTGAAAACAATTAACACTAGAACTATCACATCAATCATTTCGACTGCCCTAATTCCTTCTAGTCACTTTAATTCTTGGGTTCAAACAGTTTTACCGAAGAAAATGCAATCCTTTCGCTTGGCTATTTTTATGACACGAAGTCCTGATACGCATGGTAAAGAAAATGTGTTGCAACCACCAATTATGGAAGTTATAGTAGTAACACTCAAGTGAATTAAGTATTATATTTTCAAAACTGCATCTATTTCAAGTATACATCCACTTGCTGATACCACCGTGCTACTAATCTACCAATCCGCATCTACCAATCGTTAGCGGTTTGTGGTGATAAACCGGCTTATCGTTATCGTTAGTTCGAATAAATCAAAAGCTCAATGCTTTGGGCATGTTGAGGGTTGTTTTTTCTCACCCCCTTCCATCGATTAGACACGATTTATGGACGCTGCTAATGATCCTATCCTGTTCAAACGACCTGTTAATAGATGATGGGTTTGTGGAAAAGCCACGAAGCGATTGATGAAGTGGATTATGTCGGTATGATTTTTTTTATCAAAAAGAAATCTTTCCAATCTATTGAACATAACAAAATTAAAAGATGTTTTTGTAATGATGCTTCATTTTCCATCTGATCGCGTAAGTGAATTAAACATGCATTCTGTTTCAATTTACTACACAAATACCCACACACGTACACACGGGCAATTTAATCAGCTGAACTTACGTTTGTTATCGCCGTACAAGCTGCTGGCACTATCCACCATCGGATCGGCATCGGTCACCACCGCTAGGACGAGCGCCCCGAACAGGAACAGACCGACGGTGGTGCTGATGCAGAACGCTGACGATTGCTCGCGGGCCAAAGGTTTCATCGTTCGCCAGGTCATGCTAATCCCTTCCTTTGCCTGGTGGTACCGGAACCGGTAGACTGTGGAGCAAACGGTTTCGCAAACAAAATCGAATCAAACGCAAAACGATTGGGCAAATTAATTTGAAAAATTGTTTGCTGCACGAATCTTCAGCGCGCGCGAGTCGCTAGTGGGGGCAGAGAAAGCGGATGAATGTTCCTACTGATGAGAAGCAATTTCTAAAACACTGCAAATGCTGTGTAAAAATAGTGTTAATACCCAATGCATCTCATGGAAACAATCATCACCAATTCGCCTACTTCCGGTTGCTGATAATCTGTTGAGAACGGCACCGGTACTTGTTCCGGTGCATTTCCCCGCACGGAACATTAGAGCCATAATAGAGCAAGCCAATTACGATAAAAAAGCAACTAAAAACTCGTGATACACTTTCAATGCGAATTGATTCTGTTCGGGTTTACCGGTGTTGGAAGCCTTTCGGCCTAACAATTAGCCGCCACCGTACACTCACACAGAACACCTTAACCCCGTACGAATACGCGGTCATATTACAATTGGCATTCTTCCAACGTATCACACCCTATCGCACCGTAGGGACCAGGAAGCTGTGGTGTCGTTTATCCGGGCTCATTTAGCAGGCCGCTCTCTACCTCTCACTATCGGCACCAATAATCACCTTCATGTGTGTAGCACTTTACGGCATCGGTATTTTAGGCTTTAGTGTTACCAGGGTTGTTCGTACCGGTGTCAATTGAATTCGAGCCCACCAGAAACATGGTCCCGCTCTCATGTAGTAGGCTTTGAAAATGGATCCATTCTAATTTTAGCATTCGTTGAAATCTTTTATTGAATTCTTTTTTACGGATAGAGGAGTTGTTTTCTCCTTTAATTAGCTGTATTAAATAAAACCTTATGTGTGTTATGTTGGAACACCTTCTAATGCAATGATCATTCCAACGTGGGCGTTGTTTAATGATGTAAATAAGTGTAATGTTTTAATGTTACGCGTAATCGAGATACGAGAATCTAAAAATTTTGATAGGTTATATAATTTATAGGTTATATTTTTTGATAGGTTATATAATTTTGCAGAGCTAATTTATAGCAAAAAAAAATCTAATTGTTCTAAAATCCATACGGTTGGAGACCATCACCGCGAAATCGTTGATCTAAACTAAAAAAAGAACATCGAAAAAAATACTTGAAGAAATCAAGTATGCATTGATATAAAAACGATGTATTCAGTGAAGAACCTATCATAGTAGCATTGTTGGCGATATCGTTTGTGCTGAAAGTGTCTCGTTTTTTTGCATTGACAACTCAGTTTATTAGAGAAAAAATAGTGAGTGCTTTGTAGTGTTGTATCCCTATAATTTGCTACTGACTATCAATTTGTGCATGAGAAGCACATAGTGTGTTTCATACTGATGTAAATCAGCCCTAAATTTGCTTATCACTATTGCATTGCATCCTATCAAACCCGTGAGAGCGATCGCTAATGTAAGGAAGATCAATAAAACGGAAAGCATCCTTCATCTCGCTCAAACTTTCCGTCGGTTGGTACGAAATTCCATGCAAACCAGCTGTTTTCAGATTTCCGATACCAGGAAAACATCCGCGGAACAGGTAGCACCTAGTACAGCAATTTTGCACGAAAACCGCCGAAAGGTATGCAATGTTTAAGTGCTAACTTTCCCGTTGGTCGAGAAAAATTTCTTTGAAAACTACCAGTTTTCGAATGTATAGTACCAGGAGAGCATACACGGAAGAGGTAGCTCCTGGTACTGCGCCGTAAGGTATGCAATGTTTAAACACTAACTTTCCATACAAACCAGCTGTTTTCAAATTTCCGTTACCAGGAGAGCATGTTTTTCAAGAGGTAACACCTGGTACCAGCAGAGCAAGATGGCGCCCAACAATTCATGAAATGTTTCATGAATAAATTTCATGAAATATTTCATGAAATATTTCATGAAAATTTCATGAAAATTTCATGAAACATTTCATGAAATATTTCATGAAACATTTCATGAATGAAATTTTCATGAATGAATTTATTATGAATGAAATTTTCATGAATGAAATTTTCACGAATGAAATTTTCATGAATGAAATTTTCACGAATGAAATTTTCAAGAATGAAATTTTTATGAATGAAATTTTTATGAATGAAATTTTTATGAATGAAATTTTTATGAATGAAATTTTTATGAATGAAATTTTTATGAATGAAATTTTTATGAATGAAATTTTTATGAATGAAATTTTTATGAATGAATTTTTTATGAATGAATTTTTTATGAATGAAATTTTCATGAATGAAATTTTTATGAATGAAATTTTCATGAATGAAATTTTTATGAATGAAATTTTTATGAATGAAATTTTTATGAATGAAATTTTCAGGAATGAAATTTTCATGAATGAAATTTTTATGAATGAAATTTTCATGAATGAAATTTTTATGAATGAAATTTCCATGAATGAAATTTTTATGAATGAAATTTTCATGAATGAAGTTTTTATTCATGAAAATTTCATTCATGAAATGTTTCATGAAATATTTCATGAAATATTTCATGAAATTTTCATGAAATTTTCGTGAAATATTTCATGAAATATTTCATGAAACATTTCATGAAATTTATGCATGAAACATTTCATGAATTGTTGGGCGCCATCTTGCTCTGCTGGTACCAGGTGTTACCTCTTGAAAAACATGCTCTCCTGGTAACGGAAATTTGAAAACAGCTGGTTTGTATGGAAAGTTAGTGTTTAAACATTGCATACCTTTAGGCGGGCAAAAATACCAGGTGCTACTTCTTCCGTGGATGCTCTCCTGGTACTATACATTCGAAAACTGGTAGTTTTCAATGAAACTTTTCACGACCAACGGGAAAGTTAGTGCTTAAACTTTGCATACCTTTCGGCGGCTTTCGTGAAAAATTGCTGTACTAGGTGCTACCTCTTCCGTGGATGCTTTCCTGGTATCGGAAATCTGAAAACAACTGATTTGCATGGAATTTCGTACCAACCGACGGAAAGTTTGAGCGAGATGAAGGATGCTTTCCGTTTTATTGATCTTCCTTACATTAGCGATCGCTCTCACGGGTTTGATATGATGCAATGCAATAGTGATGGGCAAATTGCATTGCATACTATCAAACCCAGCACCGACTATCCTACGGGTAAATAAAGTAAATAAAGCCAGAAATAGTAGGCTTCAACATCCTGAGAATGTATTGTCGATAAAGAAAAAGTAGTTTGAATACACTGCATACTTCTCTTGCGTAGCCGGGTAACCGGGTCGATATAGCAAGTCAAATAAAAACAAATGTTTTATATAACCAAGGATATACAAAATCCAAGGATATTTTCGATCAATTGTTTACCTTTTTAATTGGATTTTGTACGATAAAAATCGCACAATCAGCAAACATTTTTGGGGGCGCCCCAACACGGCGAGGCCCTAAAGGACCGCCTACTCCACCTTACGTTTGATCCGCTGCAGCACTGAATACTAAATATAAACGATGATATAAAGGGCATTCGTGTATTATTCGGGAAATGACCCTGTTCACTACTACTCTAATTAATAATTTCATCTTTCCTATCATCATTCATCATCATCATCATCATCCTATTGATAAAGTTCATGTGTCATTAAAGTATGAAAAACTTCTGCTTTATAAAAGCACTCCCCTATTTCTTAAGAATAAAATTCAACAAAAAGGGGCATGATGTACGCGAGGAAAAACGGTACGGTTATGTTACCATGGTTTCAATTTTGTTTCCATCAATCCATTTTACTTTGCACGACGTTCTCGTTTGTTTCCTCAAACAATTTAACTATTATTTACTTTGTTTTGCCAATACTTGTACTAATTGGAATGAATTTACATTTTTTTTCCTATCACTCATGTATTCCAAACGACAAAATAGGCTTGTTATTTATTTCTTTGCGCGTTATCTCGGAGCGCCGGAGATGGTAGTGGGATTACAATGCTTCTAGGTTTATTGTGTGAATCAACTTCATCATCTGAAACCCATCTTCCTAATGTACTTCATGTACGCATCATTTGCCTTAACGAACTGCAAACACCTGTTGCTATCGACCCGATTTCGAGCCGGTCAATTACTGTCATAGTCAATATTATTGTTTGTTACTCCTGTGGCTACATTTTAGAGATGAAACGGAAATTGCTTAAGGACCTTGTTTTAAAAAAAATGGTTTTAACCCTGCAAGTGTTGGCTGTATTTCTTAATTAAAAACAACTGTGTTTTATTTGATACTCTGCACCTCAATCTTAATACTGTCATGATTAAAAGACGTTGAAAATACCGAATAATAGAGGAGTTTTACTTAATGAAATATAGTTAAAGTAAGTGTTAGGTGAAATATTAATTGCTTCAACCGCTTACTTCTTCGTGCGTATTTGTTTAAAAATATATAAAAGTTCCCTCTGGTATAAAACCTGACGGATAATTAAAATAGTACCGAAGAGTCAACGTTATACTTCTGACCAATTTCACTCTGGCAGGCAGCAACAGGCTGGCACGTAAAATAGTGGGATTTTGGTAATGTTCGTGCTGCGGTAGGTGGTGTCGCTCGTCCAACGCATAGTATCATACACCACAACCGCAACACGCATGCTTTTATATATTTACCGCTCAGAAAGACAAAAAAAAAACAACATTGCTAGGGATAGGTTAAACCCTTACCCATTCGAACCCATCGTGCTGGAGCGTGCACGAGCATGAGGACAGGGGCCAAACAAAAAAACTCCCAAAAAATGCAAGCTTACCAGTTGATGATATGGTTTAAAATTTATGTCCCACCCCATTTGCATCCAGGCCCTCTCCCCCCAGAGGGACATCCCCGCAGCGGGGGTAATCTCGGGAGATCCGTCCGTGCCCATGCTTGGCCGCGTTCCAGCTGGCTGCGTATGGTTGGTGCTAAACTAATTACACTAATCGTAAACCCGGTGCCCGGTTGCCGAAATGGATTAGTTTAAAGTTTTATCACCCGGATTCGACCTTAAGTGAGTACAAAGCTTTCACCAAGCGAGGACGAAAATGATAGAGCGACAGAGCGTGTCTTTATGTGGTGCTGCCTCCCTCTAAAAAACCCAAACATTGGCTACAATTAGGCATGTACCAAATTAAACTAATTCCTCCCTGCCGCATATCGCACGAATTGGGGGCGAAAAACCTGGGTTAATAAAAAAAACAAAAATGCACCTACGCTCCCGGTTTTCCCCCTGTTTTGCACGGCTTTTACCATTAATTAGTGCGAATTGGTGCTCAGCAACCGTGCTGTGACGTGAGTTGACTGGCAAACATTGGTGCGTGCATCTTAAAACCGTCGGTTTATGGTCGGATGTGTTGATGAAATGTGTGATTCTTGGTACAGAGGGAAAACATTCAACCCACTCCAACAGTTGTCGTGCTTCCGTGCCATGCGAGCGTTAGCAAATGATTAAGCACATTAGCTGCGTATTATGCTCAATCTTAGAATTCTATCTCGAGAACCATTCGACAGAAGCTTTCCCAATCCAGTTAACAGTAATCATCTACCAAAGCGTAAAAGCTCATACGTTGTATTGCCATAAATTAATCCACTTTTAAACAAACGTACAGCAAATGTACAGTAATTGGTTTCATACACATCCTTTCATGGGTCCAAGTGTCTGTAAAACAAGCCAGCAGTGTTGTGGGAAGGAAAAAGTCAAACAAACATCTAACTCTTGCACCGAGAACGGAATTGAAAAGACACGAAAGTGACAAATGCCTTTAAGCGCGATCTAAGCGTGGTTTGTGCTGAGTGCCCTTCCACTATCGAGTTGGAAGTTGTTGCTTTACCCGTTCCACTTGTTCCAACACGTTCTCGTGTCTTTTTCACCGCGAATGGGATGAAATTCACACGGCACGAACGATCAAACCATCGACATTGCGGCACACACTTGGCCATTTTCAAGTGCTGCTAAATCAACTTTAAATGTACCATCGCAACACGATGTCCAGCGATGTGGCGTTTAGCTTCATCCAACAAGTATAATAAACACTTGAGATGGAAGCATTTAAGCATGCGAACACATTCTATACCATTAGCTTTAATTCGTATGAACGAGGATATTCTCGGAGATGACCATGTAGTATTTTATTTTTAAAGGTAATAGACTTGCATCTAATCATATGTATTACAAATTGAGACCCTATAGAGAAGCTATATATCTGCAATGGTAATTAAGCTGTAATAATATAATACAAATACCACATTAGCACTTCTTTAACATAAAAGGCTCAATTAACGGGGAAACATTCTTGCAATGGATTTTCCTTATATGATACACTAAACCACAGTCCAGCCTAAGGGTGCCTGTAGCTCTCTTCTTGGCATAATGCCTGTCTGTAAGTCAGACTGACTAAACTGCATTTCACTGACCTAAAACGTTACTGCATGATAGTCAGTTCTTCCTACAGGGAAACGGATCTGGATGGGGTTTTGTAACATTCCTGTCGTAGGAAAGTCCGGTGCCTAAAACATTCACCCGTAATAACTTTGAAAATATGACGTTTATGGTAACAGGTGGGCTGATAATTGTTTGGCCTAACACATTTATCGCGCTAGAAGATTTTTATCCATATCATATTTCGTTTGTACCAACCTTCAAACGAATTCTGTCCAAATTTGACAGCACTCGGGCCACAACCTAATGAGCTAGAGCATTTTGTGTGACGCAACTTTTGTGTTTTGAGTAATCATGGAAAAGAAGGAATTTCGCGTGATGGTAAAATATTAGTTTTTGAAGGGGAAACATATAGTTAAAGCCAAAAATTGGCTTGATGAAGAGTCTTCGGACTCTGTTCTACCAAAATCAACCATCAGATATTGGTATGCTAAATTTAAAAGTGGTAAAATGAGCCCTAAAGACGGTGAACACAGTGGAAGCCCAAAAGAGGTGGTTACAGAAGAAAACATTAAAAAAAATCACAAAATTATTAAGAACACCCATAATGTGAAGCTGATCGAGATAGCTGACACCCTAAAGATGTCTAAGGAACGTGTTGGACATATCGTTCACGAGTATTTGGATATGAGATAGTCCTGTGCAAAATGACTGCCGCGCGAGCTCACATTTGACCGAAAACAACAACGAGTTGATGATTCGGAGCAGTATTTGGAGCAGTTGAAGCGAAATAAATCCAAGTTTTTGCGTCAATATGTTACCATGGATGAGTCTTGACTTCTCCACTTGACTCCAAAGTCCAATAGACAGTCATCCGAGTGGACTGGACGCGATGAACTTGCTCCAAAGCGGGGGAAAACGCAACAATCAGCTGACAAGGTTATGACGTCAATTTTTTGGGATTCGCAAGGAATAATCTTCATCGATTATCTTGAGAAAGAAAAAACCATTAACAGCGACTATTACATCAAATTTTTGGAGCGATTGAAGGACGAAATCGCCAAAAAACGGCCGCATTTGAAGAAAAAAAAGTTTTGTTTCGTCAAGAAAACGCACCGTGCCACAAACCAGTGAAAACAATGGCAAAAATTCATGAATTAGGCCACAAAATTCTTCGCCACCCACCGTATTTCGTAGATCTGGCTCTCAGTGACTAACTCCATTTCTCAGATCCCAAAAGGATGTCCTCTGAGAAGAAATTTTCGTCGGATAAAGAGGTGATCGCCGAAACAAAGACGTTTTTTGAGGCAAGGTGCAAATATTACTATAAAAATGGTATCGAAAAATTGAAAGATCGCTATAATTGGTGAATCATCCTTGAAGGGACGTATGTTGAATACAAAAAAAAAATTGGCCAAAAAAAAGTGTTTTACTGTCATAGGCCAAACAATTATCAGCCCACCTGTTATGATCATAAAACAATGAATTCTACTCGATTAAATTGGATTTACATTATTTTGAAAAACAATTAAAATGAATACAAATTTTTTGATTAATTAATGTCCTTTAAAAATGTTAAAGGTAGCCTATCAACATTTACGAAAATAGCCGAAATTTACGATAGCCTATCAACATTTACGATTCCCGTCTTCGAAATATTTCATGCTTGATGTCAAATGTTAAACACAAATTTTATAAACCATATTAAATATGATATTATCTTTACGAAACTATAATAACAGTTAAAGTTGAATAAAATGTGAATATTTCAAACAGAACACGTATACTTATGAATTTACGTTTTAAAAAAACCTGCAATTTGTTATGTTTCAAGTAAAACAGGTTGAAAAATCAACTAAAATACACGAGTAAATTAACCTATAAACCCAATTTAATACATCAATGACATAAGCTAAATGAAGCTTTCCGAAAGCTTCCTTTCTAGGTTTGAAGCTAGCTGAAGGTTAGTTTGAGCTAGATTTCGCTGCCTTATACATAATGTCCAATCAGGTAGAAGAAAACTAGACAACAGATACTAACGCAAACCATTACCATTGACTTGGTAATATTTCCCAAAGGCACCGTTCCAAGGGTGACTTTTCCGCACCAATCGGAAATGGTTCAGGTTTATTGATACGGTTTCATCCGCTTCCTGACCGACTGACCGAATGGCTGTTAAAGAGCAGCCATGAGAGTGAACATAATTATAGTGCTGCAACAACAACCAAACCACCAGCTCATCGTGTGATTGCACCACCTTAATTACCCAATCTGAGTGTGTTGCGTGGACGAATGCTTCGTATTTTTGAACTTCCTTTAAATAGATTACACAGGATGAAAAATGTTCTCCGACAGTATTTTTATTTAGAACAAATAAAAACTAAAAAATTTTCTTTTCAAGGTCTCCCAATGGACTGTCCGGATGTAATAAAAATGTTATCCTTTCCACGGGTTTGTCACTCCACTGCTCCATTACAATTGACAGGAAGCTAAGAAATTAGCCGCATGAATATTGAACCGGGTGTCTACACTCTATGGGAGATGGCAATTTTGTTCTCCGCTAGCTATGGACCATAATGCCATACCATAAATGCCGTAAATAGTTTTTGTCTTTGAGCGCCACGTGTACTGCCTTCTAGCAGCGAGGAGGCACATTCTAAGGTAACCAGCGCACGAGAAGCTACATCCTCTGGCGTGGCTAATGTACTCACCCGGTGGATAATATAATTTGTGGCTTGGTCATGGACATGGCCACCGTGAAGCCCTGTTACGCCCGTAGACTTCTCCTCTAGCAGTGGAATGTGCATGTCCGTTATTAGCTGGACATTATTTAACGCCCGGAGACCGTCGCGAGAAAAACGAGACAGGGCTGTTCGCTAAACTAATAATTAGTTCGCGAAAGTAGATTGATCCCTTACATTTGTGCCATGGCGTACACAGAAAGCAGAGCATTGGAACTAGATCTCTAGAGCGTTATGGAGCGTTATTATTATGGTGCTGGGTGCGTTTGGGGAGCTTCATCATTTGAAACAGCCCATTTGAAGGCTTTTGATAACCTCAGACCCTTCACAGCACCGGCCGAATCGCTCCCCAGGACAGTGGCATGATTTATGCTCCGATGCAAATGAAAAATTCATACAACAAACCATAAATCGCTCTCGGTAGCGAAGCGTCCGTGTCACCTGTTGCATGTGGTTTGCCCGGTCGCTCACCGAACGGAAACGTCAAATGGGCGGATGTAATAATTTTTCACCCACCCACCCAAGAGGCGATCGTGCGTTAGTTTCATCCGTTGCAGGCGAGACAAAATGGAAAAAACGCACAACAACAGCTCGGTTTCTTTCTTTATCGTGTTCGCATCGAATGACAACCGACGTCGTGTGCTTTTGAGCGACGGAAGCCACCTTTGATGAGCGATCGGCAGCCGTCGCATGGTTTCGAGAGGATCTTTGTATCGGTTTTCAAACGGAAGAATCGACAGCGAATTTGTTTTTCCATCCAGTGGTGGTGTTAGGTTTACCTTCATTGTCATTTTGGGTGATAATTTTCTAATAAAAGCTGATCAATAAGCGTACAAGTGCTTTTGATAGCAGTGCAGAAGGTTTCATCAGGTTTCATTCAGGTGAGGAATTTATTCCAATAAATTGTTCAAGGGCTTTGATTGACATTTATATAAGTTAAGCATTTTTTTCAAAGTTAAGCAGCAAAAACAAAATAAAAATTCTGAATATAGCATAAATGGGAATAAATAAATGAAGTGTGAAATAGACTGTCTTGTAAAATAATTTCAATATTTTGTTTCCACAAAAGCTTATTTTTACGAAACTTTTGCAACATTTGTAACTGAAAATCGGTTTAAAATACCGATATTTCGATAGTTTTACAAGTGGTTACATTAATTAAAACATATTCTGTTATTATTAAAGGCTAAATTAATTAATATATTAATGTTTAACATAATATTAATTAATGTTGTGTAATTATTCGTAATTACTTCCTTTCAACAATTACTTCTACACTTACTATTTTTAAAAGCGAAATATTATTCGCTTCCAGAATTTGTTTAAATGACATTTATTAACAGCCCATCAACGAATTGCCGTGTGCTTATTGCATCATAATTTTTACTGAGGTTGCACATTTGCTACAACACACCACACCAACGATAACGCCAGCATGGTGAAGGTGATTAATTTTTTATCACATTATCCCTACCATCGTCACACTATGCCGTAGGCCACCAGCAACAAAAAAAAAAAGATCGGCATCTTTCATTCATCCATTCATTTGCTCTGGTGCAAAATCTCCTTCATGGTAAAACGCAAATCAATCACTCAAAACGGCTGCACCGTTCCCACTAACGCCGATCGGAATCGCTTCCGGCAAAAACGAGCCCAAACCGAGCACCACTCAACAATAAATCAAACACGATACGGCAGCATGCCATGATTTTTTCTTTCGTCTTCCCAGTGGAGAGGGGGTTCGTTGCTTGGTGTTCGCGTGCGTTTGAAGAGCGCAAACAAAGTCTCCGGAAGGCTAGCGTCAATTGTGCCGCGGCGTGTGAGAACGGCAAGCGTATCATCCTTGCATCAAGCGCAAAGATGTGTGAAGTTATCCGTAGGTAGGGCTTAAAGGTAAGTAAATAGTGTCACTCTGCGGACACCCGCAGGGAGGCTACCCGCGTTCGTCTGTGGGAAGTTGTAAAAGCGTGCGAACATTGCGACTATGACAGTGTTGGCTGTACAAATAGCATTTCGATCGGTACAAATGTGCTTCACGCTACAGGTGTGCGATGATGCGTGATTTAACATTCGTCCCAAAATTGTGTTAATGTTCCATCCGCCTAGCCAAAGCCTAAGCACTCGTCAGCGCTGGCCCCGAGCGTGTGCTGATGATGCACTTTTTCCATCCTTACGAAGAATCACTTTGGGGGCGGGCTATAATAAATACCACACTCAGCAGCAATGCCGTTCCGAATGCTTATTGTGGTGACCGGTACGCATTAAGCGGAATATAAGCAGCGCTGGGAAATTCCCACCAACGGCCACTCAGTGTTTCATTACATTTTCCTGTTACAATTTTTCCATGCATGCGATCCGGCACACGCACCGTGTCACGACAGTCCTCCGTACAGCCGTTACAGAGCGGCACGATCAGCAACAGGTGGGAAATTACGAACTCTCGCTTGAGTCATTTGAATTTTTATGCTACCAGCACGCTATAGTGTCGGGTGCGCTATAACATAATGTACGAAGCCGGCCGCCACTCCTACTACATCGGGTGTGACCTCTGACGGCGCTGGGTTGTCCTCCGTTCGTGGCTACTTCGTATTTCATGTCGTTAGAAAACGCTACCGGAAGGGAATTCCGGCTGGAAAAATGGTGCTTTAT
The DNA here is from genome assembly GCF_943734755.1 of Anopheles moucheti. Taxonomy (NCBI): domain Eukaryota; kingdom Metazoa; phylum Arthropoda; class Insecta; order Diptera; family Culicidae; genus Anopheles; species Anopheles moucheti. The sequence goes on from NC_069141.1 coordinate 63,654,709, forward strand.
TTTGATTTCAATTGGCATTTCTTGAGGATCTCAGTATGTTTTTAGGAGTATTTTGCTCTCTCTAAACGATGCGATACAAAGTTCTTCACAGCTTTCATAATTTGTGTAATTCGTTCAGCATTAGGAACGAAATTGGCTCTCGATGGAGGCGCCTGGTAGTTGACACGTGGGTGACGATATGAATCTTTGGATCGTTATTGGAAGTTCATTACCAATGATGTCCTAGTTGCAAAGGTGTTCTTGGATTTAAAACAAAAAAACATTAATACTTTTCTCTCTTTTTCGTCGAGATATTTGAAATCGTAATTAATAACTCACGCTTAGATCGCTGCCGCTTTTACGCAATGTACTTTAATAAGAAACATTATCGTAGGAGAGATCGATTCTCCGGAACTACTGAGTAGAATCAATTTCAATGAGCCTGTTCGTACTATAAGATGCTATAGGCCTTTGAAAATTGACCGAAACAGACGAGCGTATGGTGACAATGATCCTATGACGGCTATGACTTCTACGTTCCATTAAAAAAATCCACCGCTTTTTTTCAGGTAATTTAGGTAATTTTTAGGTAATTTCTGCTGCGTTATACTTGTCTCTGTTCTGTTTCTCCTATGTCTCTAAAGTTAGTTCTATAAATGACAAATCCGCCTGTTGGCCATTTACTTCGGTTTATATATACAAATGTACAAATAAATAAAAGTAAATATAAAAAATACATAACCGTATTTAACAATATTGAAACGCTCATTAAAAATTATGTTACTTGGGTAGGTTACGCCAAGCACAGATGCAATGGAGTTTGACAAATAAAAAAGTATCTGGGTTATAAACAAATCATATTTGAAAGTATGTGTTGTTTAGTATAAGAAAAAATCATTATCACGTCACACTTTCCAACATTTTCAATGTGTTTTTAATAATCTTTTAATATTTTTTATCTAAGATTGTTGGATTATAATATTAAAAAACCCAATTTTCTCTATTTTTACTCTTCGTTCGACCATCTAACAACTCAATCAATGTTTCTAGTGCTTAGCTCACTTCTCAATCAAACCTTTGCCCAAGCTGCCTACCGTAGTGAGTGGAAAATTTAATTTTCTTGATCATATCACCGCAGGGAAGGTTTAAATGCGCCTGCCGCTAACTTTAGCAAATAACTCACTCTCTTGTTTTTTTTTTCATCTCATAAACTCATAAATACGTGCCCGCGGAGATAAAGAAAAACAACTTCCCAATCCCTTTGGTTGGTCATAGCGATGCGAGTTCAGACATGAGCGCCCGCACAGTCAGTTGACGTCCACGACATATGCATACCGGAGAAAGTGAATCGAAGCTTAGTGATGTTTTTTTCCCTTTCCCCATTTCTTTGCTGCTGCTTTTGTTTGTTGTATCATTTACGATGGAAATCTTATGAGAGTCGTAAACAGCAAAGATAGAAATCTTGATGCTATGGGAACTATGTGTTGGCGTGAGTGAGTGAAGCTCGCCCCACAGAAGCGTTGGGGGGGCGTACTTTTAAAATTTAGAACCGTAATCGGTTGAGAATATTTTCAAAGCGTAGAATTAATATTCAACAAAAACATGTTTTGGGTTTGGGAAAATCCTATCGCAATCCTCAGCCACGTTGGCAGAATTTATGATAATCGTTTTATTGGAGTGGTTCCAACATCACACCTCAAGCGATCTCTCTGCTTACGCTCTTGCCTAAACCACTAAAATTTCTATTTTTTCCGATGCCACGACCCGTAACGCCACACATCCAGGCAGTGTTCCGTTCACCTTCCGTTTTCAATGTAAATGGCCGTGAAATCGTGTAAAGTATGGTACAGCGTATGGGAAGCACCGAATACCTTCGACACTTTCCTTTATCTGCCGTGAGTCAGTGACTACTTCTCACGGATGATTAGTTGTTATTGTACCCTATAGTGGTAGGAGCGAAGAAAATCAAAGACTCTAACGCAATCAATTTACGTCGAAACGCACCTGATTTTAGAGGGAAGTAAAGGAAAAAAAACAAAACACCCACACTGAATTTACGTATTACCAACTAAAACCCCGAAACCTTAATGGAACTTTCCCATTTGAATCTCCCCCACCCATCACCCATGAATCTCCCGGCGCCAGTGCCGGCGGTGTGAGGATCCAACATTTTGGATCATCACATCAAAAGTCTTTCGATAGCCTTTAATTGTGCATCAATGCGGCTCGTTGCACCGGTGCATTAGTGAGCGGTGGTCTTTAGACCCCAGTTCTATGGGGTAGGTTACAGTTGAAAGCTTTTAAAGCGTTTTGTGGCGTTATATTTAAAAAAAAAACCGCACAGCAGCAGCCGCCGCACCATAATCGATGTGAGGCCGAGGTTGCAGTAACAATTTTAATACTATTAATTCCAACGGCAGGTTGTGTAACGTCGGAACGGGTCCTTTTGCTGTACGATGGTGGTAGGTGAGGACCCTACGGATGCATCTACACACACACACACACGTGCCGAAGGTTTTACACTTCAAAGCATTTCATATAATCAATATGCTGCACAACCCCCGCTACGTTATGCGTTTCCTTTGCACAGTTTTTTTATGTAAAATTTATACATAAAACACATTCTAATGCATTGTTTTTGTCTTTTTTTTATGAAGTTATTAAACAAATGCGGAGTAGAAACTTTTTTTTATAATTTTAAATCAAAAGCTCATCGCAAGCAACATTATTCCCGACTGGCTATATTATTTTATAATTTAAACATTGTTTTTCTACAATCTTCCCGTGGTTGGGGTAAGTAAAAATGTCATTTAGAACGTTTTTTTTTCCTGCTGTTGTTTTTCTTACGCTAGCCACTCTCCAGCACACGCTGTTCACACATTAGGTACGGCTTTCTCCTGCCAGTCTTCGCCTTCTGTCACCCTGGTAGCATTTTGTGCAGCGTTTTTTTTTTGTATGTTTCGTTGTATATATTTATAACCATCCTTGTTCGATTCACGGCAGAAAACACAACCATATCCAGCACGCAACGTAGTTTAATTGCAGCTATTTGCTCTGTTTCAACTGAAAACTGTTCCACTTGGCTGTATTGTTAATTGCTTGTCCTTTTTTAATCTCCCGAGGGCACATTGGTTTTGATGTTAGAATTGTTTCTTTTATATGCACAGAAAATGGCTATGAGTCTTTATTGGGTTTATTTTAAATAGTAAACGGTTAGGACGTACTTACTTACCTTTGCTGCTAATGCTTCAACAACCGATCGTGCGTGTTTTGTATTAAATTTCGTTTTTCCCGTTTTCCCGTTTTCCCGTTTTACCACAACCAGCTTTGTATCGATGGAAAATTATCAAAACTAAGAGTGCTAATCGACGGTATTACTATTCCCTGTCTCCACTTTGGCCCTGGGCTTGTGCACAATTTGCTACTTTGCTGTCTCTGTTCCCCACAAATCAACTCCAAAAAACCACACACTCACTGACTGGCAACTCCTTCTGAACAACCACCTGTTAAGCGGCACACTGTTCTGTCGGTACGCTGCGTGCGCTGGGGGTGCTTCTTCGACACTGAAGTACCGCACGGAAATGCAAACGCTTTTATACGATGCTCAGCCGTTCACGCTATGCTTCGCAGTGACGATGAGTGGCCGACCAGAAGTACCGTACCGTACCGTACCACCATTGCCCCCCAATCACTCGAAGCCAGCACCAAACGCACAGCGCAGCATAAGCATAGCCTTTTTCGTCTATGTCGCCCATGCCCTGGATTCGCCGTGCGGTGCTGGAGAACGGGACCACTTCGCCGACCGCCACGCTTGCCGACTCTCGCCACGTTTCGCCTAGTCGTGTGTGGGGCCGAGCGCTGTTCAATGGAAACATTAATGATGACTTTTTAGTTGCTTTTTACGAATTTAACAGCATAAAAAGCGTGGTTTGGTTGTTTTCGCTCGTTTTCGAAAAATATCCAGTGCACGATCACTCTCGAACTTCGTAATGTTCGCTATACGAATCGCACGATCGCTTGTATGACGTGTTAGCAATTCGTACGCAATTAACATTCATTTCCAGCCGCTTTCTCAGTAATTCCTGTCCAAAGATACACATGTACATGTCCTCCTACACCTGTCCATGGGCATAACGAAATATGCTTCAAGCATTTCGCCTATCTTATCGCAGCTTCGTGACAGGCAACAAGACGACACGTTAATTTGAAATTAGTGCGACACATGGCACCACCGGGGTGCTGCACCGGGGCTCAGTTTCATTGTCACGGGCAAGCGTAAACCGTCATGCAACCATTTTTATGATTAATACTTCCACCCACAAATCCAGCGTGCAGATAAATGTGTGGCCACTTTGGTGCATTTGCTATGCACTTTCTTCCTGTAGCGCACTGGACGTATGGTGGTCTGAAGACAGCATCAATGGGTCACGCACTCGTGTGGTCACTTTTCCTTGAAGGTTTGCCACACTCGGATCATATCTTTTAATGGCCACTGTAAAAGCGAACTCATTTAATGTTTTAATTGTGGGCATTTAACGTTTCGTTGGGGAAATCAAATCTCGTCAATGAACAAATGACCTATTGATTATGTGGTGATATAAAACTATCAAGTGGAGGTTGAGTTCGTGAGACGATGCGTTTATTTACTTGAGAGCATATTGGCATTATATTGCTTTTCGATTAGGATCTTTTGCAATCCTTTACAAAACTGTTAGGCCCTTTCGAGCTAGAACCAAAACAAATGTTGCGAATTTAAACAAAAAGTTGCATTACAGTACAATCAGTGGTACGGAAATGAATCATTATTCACAAAAAAGCATTGGGGTATAAATAGGACAATCTCTACTTCTGTATACTTTTCAAATTCATTGAAAAAATCAACACTCTCTACCTATTTCGTGTAAATAAAATGAAGCATAACCTTTACATCAGTATGATCTCAGTTGATATTGATCTTCAAATATTTCCATTGCAAAATCCTGATCTTTTGCAAAAGATCATCGCCTACTCGCTGTCCACCGCTGGCACTAGCTAATTATTTATATTAGGCTTTTAAATAAGTAATTAAATCATACATAAATACACAAAATTATCATGCGGAGTAGGCTGTGTAATAAGCATACCAGTTTAATACCAGCAGTTTAATTTTTTAAATTCAATTTTACCATAACTCTTACCATCTTACCATCTTACCATCTTTCCCAATTTTGTAGTATACTCTCATACATTGTAGTATAAAACGAATGTAATCGAATTTGTTCTTATGTAAATTTTTCATATTTAAATCAATGCTATTTTACACATTTTACAAAAAAATAGATTCCTCATAAATAATAATTCAGTTATTCACGAAGGACGACACAAGGCACACAGTGAACATTAAATGATTATTCAATTTTTGCCGGAGCAAACATGATTTCAATAAATCATGTGTTTTGTATGATCTCGTAACGGCACATTTGAAATCAACTGTCAAAATGGTTCCTTTTGCGGAGCGGATCGAATACATTCCATCGCCGGAACTGCTTGAACTTGTCGTTCCGAGCTCGTGCGTACACCACTACACTTCCGGCATCTCATTCTCGAGCTCTTACCGCGTTTCGTACCGTGCGAGAAAACTGGTGTAAGTAGTGTTTTTCAGCGAAAATAAACAAAGTTCCAACCGCAAAATGGTTCCTTCTGTGCACGGTTTGCTAAATGCGTTTGTGAGCACGGTGGTCAATATGCCCGTAGTGTCTTTTTGTTGCTTTTTACCATCGAATTGTTGAATGCGGTTCTGCCGTGCTCTGTGTCTTCCCGGTTGTGTCAGTGCGCCGGCTTCCCCCCGGCAGTATTATGCGCTTACAAGGCAATCACATGCTGGGTGTTGAAATGGGTCATAGAAAATGTAACTTTTCTGGATGTTCTGGATCCGATAGAAGGTCCGTTTTATGTTGTTTGACGAAATGTTGACATGGGCCGAGCCGATAGCAAAAACCGCAGCCACAGAGATTGTATGTACATGCGTGTGTCACTATATGTGTGTGTGTGTTTTTCTCATGTGCGGTTTTCAGCGCTGTGCAATGCGTTCTCTGCATGACAGTCATGTTTTATGTTCTTCTATTTGACACACAACAGTTATTGCGCGGTGGATACCGGAAGTGTTGTTTTCCCTTCGGATCGATCGAAGGAGTATATGAGAGATTTCTGTTAGTAAAACCGCGATACTCATCAATGTATTCCCTTCCGTTCCTTTTAGCTTGACCTTCACCTTTGAACCATGCCGGAGCTGACTGAAATCACGGAAAGTGCGGCCGCCGCCTCAAGTGCGACCGGAACCACAGAAGCCAAGCTGGAAGATGCTCTCAGTGACACAGAGACCGAGGATTCCATCCCGGAGCTGGAGGATGCGGGTAAGAATCGTTGGATGCAGATGTTGTGATTGCATGTTGGTATCGACTCATAATTCATCCTCTACATTTCCAGGAGCGGCTGCAACGACACAACTGTCCGCCGGTGATATTCCAGACATCTCGAAAGCGAAACAGTCCCGCGGCGAGAAGAAAGCTCGCAAGATTATGTCCAAGCTTGGTCTGAAACCGGTCCAGGGCGTGAACCGAGTAACGATCCGGAAGTCGAAGAACATTCTGTTCGTGATAAACAACCCGGACGTGTACAAGAACCCGCACAGTGACACCTACATCATCTTCGGCGAAGCCAAGATCGAGGATCTCACCCAGCAGGCCCAGGTGGCGGCGGCCGAAAAGTTCAAGGCCCCCGAAGCGACACCGGCCGCGGGCGAAGCATCCAGCTCGACGAACGTTGTCACCCCGATCGCCGAAGAGGATGAGGAGGAGGTGGACGACACCGGCATCGACGACAAGGACATCGATCTGGTGATGTCGCAGGCGAATGTGAAACGTGCTAAGGCCATCCGAGCGCTGAAAAACAATGAGAATGATATCGTTAACGCGATCATGGAACTTACCATGTAATTGTTGCGAGGTTGCGTTAACTATACATACAACACAACATCAAAAATGCTCCCTTCCCATCAGTTTGTCTCTGTTAGTGTTCACGTCCTCCCGCATCCTACGAAGGCCATGTTGCAAAGCAAGCATTCATTCAAAAACATGAAGCCAAACCGATTGCTCCCGTGTTTGGGCGTGTTGTTTCTTTGGTAGAACGGATGGTTTTTTGATCGGAACTGGTGCCGCGAAAGAATGTGGTGCGGTTTGTTGATTGCCTACACACGCTACAATCTATACTGGGCGTACGTGCGTGCGCGAGTCAATGGTTCGTGGTGGTAGCGTGCGCACTTTCAGTCGCAGCATGTGTAGGCGCATTTGCTGCCCCTTCAAGCCCTTTAACATTACATTAAAACCGAAAACAAATGCTAAGTTTATATCGTAAACGGTAATAAAACACCTAAACCAACAAAAGAATGGCGGGCGTGAGACACATGAATTTCTTTACTTCCCGCGATCCTTGTGAGAATAAGGCGCGTGTAGCAATTAGCACCGGGCATTGCATTCGATTTTCGCTATGTTTTCTTCAGCCAATCTAGTGTTGCATTTCGAAACGGAACCGAGTAGAGTGAGTAGCATTTTAAATCAGTCTATTTAGAAGGAATCTAAACAAATAGGTAGCCGAGCCAATCGAAGAATTGGGTTCGAATCTGATAATAAAGTTTGCCGGTAAGCGAATGTTAAGCTTGTTCAATTTTTACTAATGATAGATGTTGAGTATTCCCTACTCTGTACTATTCAAGACAGGTTGTTGATGCAAATAAATCGAATTATCGTTAATCTGACTTCGGATTGTGAACATACGAAAACGGAATTGGATCTGGGTTCCAAATTTGGACTGTGACGTACTCTGCGAACTTGCTCCTATTTAGCACACTGGGAAGGCGCCATGTGACAAATCGGAACATTTTATTTTCTATATTGATATCCATTGTTTTCCGCCACACATCATTTCCGAAGAATTCTAATTTCTAAATCTAGTTTTATTGTATTTGTGTTTTACTAAATTGTCTTACAAACTTTAAACTAAATAATTGTAAACAACTGTCAACTCATTGCGCCGACCTCCGACTGTGTGCAACATTTCAAACCAAATCATTTGTCATGGTCGGAAGGGACCGAAGTGACGGTAATTTGCGAACCGTGCCGGTTCTTTTGCCATCTATAAATATTTACCTCCCTCGGATGGAGTACGAAGCAATAAGTGTCGTGTTTAAATGCACCTGACCGGTTTGCCGATAAGCAGCACATGTCCAGCGCCAGACAGCGAAAAAAAAAAACATCCTGTGAAAACCTGGACAGAGTACACAAGAGTACCAAGGAATTTTCCACTCGGGGGGTTGAAGTTTCAATGCTTTGTACCGTCCCATTGCCGCTACGATAACCGGGCGAACCGCCGACGCGGAGCAATCGGAAGCGAAGGAATCCAGCAGCAACAACATCTTCTTATCGCCCTCAGAAAACCGGTAGGAAAGCCAGCTTCATTCAGGGCCTGTGTGCTTACGTCGAATATCCTTATCAGTAGCGAGACGCGTGTGCAAGCAAACGGTCGCCATACAGACGAACGCCGTATCCGCGACGAGTGTGTATCTTTTTTCCCTTCTGCTGCTGTGAATACTGCGCTTCTCAAACATTATCTTCCGCGTCAGTGTAATGTAATCTGGTTGCACAGTGTATATTCAAGGTTAAAAAAAGGCTCCGAGTGTGTGACCGCGCTCGTTGAACGTTGGATACTGTTGAATATAAAAAAAGAAAACTGGAGCCAAGGACTTTCCACATCCCGTTAGAGCGTGTGTTTGTGTGGAGAAATAAAAGCCTACCAGGACGAAGTGATTCGTACGAGGAGAGCACGGCCGTTCCCAAATGTTCCACTTGAATCAACTTTTGCGGAATGTTTCAGGTGAGTTCGCTGCAAATAAAAACCGGTTTGTGCTTAAGCATCCTGCTTTTCTTTGTAGGCTAAAGTTTAATCGAAACAAGCTTTAAATCCAATGTTACCAAGCAACGTGCAAGGGGAATTTTGTTTTGTTCTTGTACGCGAGGCGCTATTCGTATCAATCTAATCCATATTTAGCATTCGACTTGGGATTAAAATAAGGCACACATTTACGATTGAAAAAGCACCGAAACGAATCTTCTTCACCAGTCGTCTTAGCACACGGTCTGGGGAGTGAGAGAACGTCACCACCGAATGGCACAATCTTATCAGTTTCGATTGTCGAGAATTGCCCGGGCTGGTGCTCCTATCACATCGAATGAACACACCCCAATGCCCAATTCGCCGAAGCAACAGCTCAGCGAAGAGAGTGTCCGTATGATCCGGTGACGACGTGTTGGACAGCAGATTTCGCGGAAGATATTTACCCCCCATCGAGCGCACAAACAGGGTGTATACTCAAACCCCCTAGTTCATCCCGTCCATCCCGTTCCAACGCAATCTAGCAACCTTCGTTCAGGCATTGAACATCATGTATAAGATGCGTCATGTTTTGACGCAGCAGCAGCAGCATGTGCCTTTTTTTGTTTGGCTTCTCCTCTTCCGGCAATAGATAGAGGACGGGTTGCGAGATGTTTATTGCAGGGAATAAAAAAAAACATATATACTCACGCATCAATGTCAACCAATCAATCAATGAAACCCTCCTGAGAGCGTGATCGGTTAGTTATCGATCGGTGGAGGCAATACAGTTTGAATTTTGATGGCGCCAATGACATGTAGTTCATCGTGCTGGCCTAAAGCTTAAGGTTTTACGACTCGTCCCCATAACTGGCACGCATTTTAATCTGATCAGGTTTTCAGGCTTTTGCGAAGCGGGCATACTATATTCTGCACAAATATGCCCACTAGACTGGGAAAGAGATGCGCAAGATAAGATATGGGACGACCGTACTATGATGAACAGTGTTGTCACACGGTGTAATGTGTGCAAAGCAGCCGGTGACGGTATTTGTGCAGGTGGGAGGAATCTTTGTTTTGCTATCTATTTTATGTGTGAAATGTATGGAACCAGTGATAAAATTGTGTTCTGATGTAGCGCTCGATGTCGACAAATCTTTTCACAGCGCAGTTCGAATTCGAACTAACCAAATTCCTCATGATGTGCGTTCGTTTCAGGATCCAAACCAACACAGCACCTCCAGCATGCCTTGAAAGCGCAACGCCATTTCGGTTGCAACGCAAAGGAAAAATTGCGCCGCGTGCTCATTGTGTCGAAATTGACGCGTCTAGAGTTTGAAAAGATCCGCGAGGAACAGCTGAGCGATGAAAGTCTGGAGCAGAAGATTCGCGACCGTGGTACCGATTACGACGCCATCAAATACTACCACCATCTGCACAAAGACGTCGAGCGGAAGGTGGTGCGGTCGTTTCAGGAGCGTGGCATTGAGGTGCAGGTAGTGAACCGTATTACGATACACAAGGATGCGCTGCAGTGGGCCGATCTGATCGTACCGATTGGTGGCGATGGGACGTTTCTGCTCGCCGCCGGACGGGCCAGTCCATTCTTTCTCTCCAACGGGAAGCGAACGCCCGTCGTTGGGTTTAATTCCGATCCACGCCGCTCGGAGGGTCGGCTAATGCTTCCCAAGCAGTACTCAGTGCAGGTGGATGAAGCGATCCGGCGTATTATAGCGAAAGACTTCCGGTGGATGCACCGGTCTCGCATCCGTACCACACTGGTTGGAGCGGCCACAACCGAGCGCCCATCGCCGATGGATTTGCACGAGTTCCACACGCAACCGGTCGAACACAAGGAGGTGATGTCGACGGCACCGAACGGCAAAAGTCGCATCCTGCCCTATCTTGCACTGAACGAGGTAAGTGGATCACTCACGATCCTTCTCCCGATGCGTTAACGTTGCGGTCTCTCTATCTTTCTCATCCTTCCATAGGTTTTCATCGGTGAAATGCTTTCGGCGCGCGTGTCCCATCTGCATCTGCGCATCGATAATACGGAAATTACAACCAAAACGAAAAGCTCCGGTCTGTGCGTAAGTACCGGGACTGGATCAACGTCGTGGCTCACGAGCATGAACCGGCTTTCGACGAACAACGTGAAAGATCTGCTAGAGATTGTACGGAGGCGGACTGCAGCCGGTGCCCTGGACACCATCGATCCCGAGTCCGTGTCGCAGGAGTATAACGATAATCTAGTGTTTGCGCCCGACGATCCACGGCTGTGTTACTCGATACGGGAGCAAATCTGTGTCGGTGTGTGGCCGAACCCGAAAGGTTTAGAATCGCGCGGGTTCGCCAAAGAAATATTCGTCAAATCGCGCTGTGTCGATGCAAGTAAGTTGTGGTGTCCTTTGCAAGACGCTTGTAAATATTACAAACTTGGTTAATATAAAAATTTTTGCTCACATCTCCCAAGGTCTCGTGATAGATGGTAGTATTGCGTACAACTTTAACGATGGTGCCCGTGCCTTGCTGGAAGTGTATCCGGAAGATTCACTACTGACGATCGATATGGATGACTGAGAATAGGAGAAAAAGAACAGAGAGTGAAATGATTCGAGCCCGATGCGGATACGATCCGACCTATTTACCTGTTGTTTCTATTTGTACGATGTTTTACTCACGATTTGGAAGCCTTACCGTAACTTGCTGGACTTGCAGAAGAAGTTCTACCGCCGGTTCCCCTTCCTACATCTTGATCTACCTTTTCTCAAAAACGTCCGGCAAGAAAAACCTTGTTTTTGTGTAAGTTATTGCAATTACTGCACTCCTACTGATGGTGTGCAGATGGTGCATTTATTTATCGAACCCCTTCCCACGTTAGCGTACGTAATTACTGTAAGTAGAAAGTGTAATAAATTTGGTATCATTTTTGTTTTATACATATAAATAACGTATCCTCTGTGTGTATGGGGTGTATTGGGGTCTGCATTTTTGGCTGTTAAAACCCCCATTGCCAATGGTGATGTTAATATCTTAATGCTAATTCCCTTTTCACGCGACGACTGAATTCGCTGCGAAATTGTGATAATTATTTCGCCTCTCCCCTTTAAATTCCATCAACAAACCCGTTATCAGTGAATCTTCCGCATACGAGAAAAGCGCTCGCATAACGGTGTGTGGCGGCTAGAACCTTTGGCCACCTTCGAGCTATACTATAAATATTATTGATATTTGGTAGCTGGAAGCAAAAACTGGTATGCCTTCTTTCCTAAACTAGCCGTACGATCGCATATAAAATCTTCCTCTTGCAATAGATTTGCAGCGAGATTACACGGTCTTGATAATTCCGTCGTAGTTAAGTGAATGTTTGTGTGTGTGTGATTGAGATCAATACCTAATTGAGTTGCGTTCAACGATGCGAGTTAGTTGGCGCTGGTTAGGAAATACACTAAGTAATTAGGTTCAAGAGACTAAGTTCAAGAGATGTCCCGTGCTGTAACAATCGGGAAACGGTTATAAAAAAATTATGATGAATTTGTTAAATATCGTTACTCATTTGTGTGGCTATAGTGGACCATTCGAAGGGAACAACTGGTATATGGTTTGCGCTCAATTTTAAGCAAACGCACAAGTTACATATCTAAACATTTCACACAAACACACACGCCGTTTACACACGATTCAACAATGGACATCAACCTGAGCACCTTTCAGCAATTACGCAAAGCCGCAACACAACGGCAAAAACGTGGAGCGAGTTACGAGAGATTCTTTCAAGTGGTGTTCCTAACAATACGGCCACCGCTATTCGATGGCGTTCGGCTAAAACCGAACAACCGGTACGATGGCAGTTTTGGAAAAACTACAAGCGACTGGGGTTCGCTTCATTTTTTTACGTCCTTTAGCATTGTTGCTTGGCCGTAGTGTTGAATATTAATATCACAGGGCGATTGCATCCACGGTTCACCATCTGCCTGCATCGGAAGTGTCCGCTTAAGTACAATCTAAGAAAAAAAGTGGATATTAAATCATATCTATGCAACAAAAAAACTTGAACAACTATCGATCCTAAACACACTTACCCGTACGCTTTTGGCCTGCCCAAGGCGAACCGGTTTGCTGAGACCCACCTGCAGTTGGGCAATGTGGAAGGATGAAACCACACCGAACACTTCCAAAATGCCATCGGAAATGCTATGAATTTCCTTCATAATGCTGTGTGTGGGTGAATTTTTGCTCATTTCTGAAATTAATTGTGTGTCATTTTAGTTGGACAAATATGAACGATCGGTCCTGTGACATACCCCACAGCTTTACACCCGCTCCCCACGAATCGATGTTAAGGACGACGACGGATTGCAGCGAAGGCAAATCAATGCGCACACCATCCAGGTACAGATCGAGATGCTTCTCCAGTTCAACACAGTCCTGCTGCACGACTTGCTGCGTTCCGAAGCAAAGGTACAGAAGCTGCGAATAAAAAAAAACGGATAATTAACTTGTATTGATCAATTTGTACAATCGATCGTTGCTGTGTTCGGCTTACCTTATTCACAAAACGACTGCTGTAAACGTAAAAGGAACTTTCTCGTGCCTTGTGGAAATTCAGCGTCACCAGTGCGTCCACCCCGACGCTAAGATAGTTGTACATGTAGAAGTGCCGCGACTGGCTAAACCCGGGCACATGAAACCTTGCCAAGCTAGAGTGTGTATTAATTTCCGCCAACCATCGATCCAGCTGTACCGTTTCGGCTTGAGCAATGCGCGTGAGGTAATCGATCGGATCGAACTCGTCCGGCCCTTCAGCACCCCAGCCAAGCACACGGGACAAATCATTGCCAGTACCGAGTGGCAGTATGGCCACCTCCGGATGTGGCTCTACCTTCATCTGCAAAATGGTGTTCAATACCCAGCCTACTGTGCCATCACCACCGGCAACCAATATGCGACAACGGGTCGGTGCGGCATGAATAGCCCACTGCAGTGCCTCGTGCGGTCCATGCTGACCGAGCTCAAATACCTGCAGCGGATGAAGGATACCACGCATGAGAGCCACAACCTGATCGGCCCCACTGCTGCCGGATTTTGAATTTGCTGAAAGTGAACGAAACAAACGATAACAATGAGTTGTGCATTGCGTGTAACAATCCCCATGGCAACGCTTACCAACAACGATCAGCGGACGCCAATTAGCCTTCCATTCGGGTGGTATAATTCCCGTCAGATGCACCTTCTGGGCGACCTTACTGCGCGCAGCGAGTATACATTTCGGCGGGAAAATCATTTCCTTGAACGGACCGAAATCACACAACGTCGAGGACACTTCGCTAAAGCACTTGTCGTGCGCCATCCGCTGACACCAGGCACACCGCTGTCCGAATAGGCCCAGCTCGCTTGTCTGGTCGATATCCTCCTTGCACACGCAACATTCCGATCCGAGTGGCAAATTACCCTGAACCCACAGGTGTCGGCTGGTGGAACCATCGTCCGCTCGGGTACGTATGCGAAGCTGCTTGCAGGGGAACTTCTCATCCGCCTTACGGACGCACCCATTGTCTGAGCAAACGCCACAACTTTCACAAAAGTGTCCATTGGAGGACATCGACGTATCACAGACGGAACACACGCAGCTTCGCGCTAGCAGTTTCACCGATTTCCACGCATGGCGTCGACAGTTGTCCGGTATGTAAACGACATCCTCCTTCAGGAAGTACCGCCCAGCGAGCCACATCAAACCGAGCCCGAGCAGCACGGACACAAACAGCGTAAAGCTGAAATCGAGCATTACGCCACTGTTATGCGAAACCGGACGAAACGAAAAGCGCATTAAGTGGACGTTTCGCGGTCAGCCAGACCGTGAGACGACCGTTCCGCTTTTCCGAGTGCTTGCTTGTGGGGCGTATTGTTACTGCGATGCTTTAATTCTAGGGCCTACTGCGACTTATCGCGCTGGAATGTGTATGGATGCGCAGGGGGAGTACTATTTGCTGCACACCTCCTGGTCACTTTCACCGATACGTAAATGCTGACGGCACCAGCTCTTCGCTGGCTGGCGGTTGTATTGTGGCAGTAACTCTACAACCTTTGCTGCGCTGCAGATCCAAGAGCGGATGATAACCATCGAACAACAAAACGTAACGGCAACAAAACGTACGAACCCGTATAGAACAGTAAACACTTAGTCTTTTTTTTTGTTTTAATACTGACACACTTAGCCTGCGTAAGGGCAACGGCGTAGAAAATGCAGTTCAGCTTTCGCTTGTGCTGGAACGAACCGTTGATGTATGTAAACAAAAACCAGGTGGGCACTATGGGACGCCCGTACGGACATCGCATTGACGGTTGATTGTATGGATTTTTGTTAAAAGTTTAATATTTCAAATGCAGAGAGGTAAAATCGTTTCGTAATCATCCAAAACTAAGTATTAAATATACAAGACTACTCAATTTGATAAACGGAAATAAACATTTTGCCTGGTACGCATTTACAAAAGATTGCAAAGAATTTATAGATCTATAATTTATGCTCACATATTTTGAAAGACACGCACAGCGACACATTTAAGTTTAATAAAATAGGTGTTTTAAAAGTGAAACAAAAACACAGAAAAAGTTTAGCATCATCGTAGTTCAAGCATTGTGGGATTCATTCATTCTAGTATTTTGTCAGCGACAAAGTATTGCAGGAAGCGTAAAGCAGCTCTTAATCAGCGGAGCTAAGAGGAACTCCTCACCGTGCAAAAAGACATGCAACGATTTTTCTCAGTGAGACATTTCGTAATGCTATTCCATGAAATGCGATGATTAGTTCTTGTCGTTTTCATAGCGTGTATGAAATAGCTCAATTATGGTTGTCATTGATTAAAAACACAAGTAAATAATCGGTGTAGGTTGTGTTTAAGATTATACTTTTTATAAGTTGTTATAAACGAATTTATTCAACAATGAGAAGAATGAGGACACGCATTTGGGCAAGCCTACTGATGCGTTCGATTTTGCACGAGGAGCTGGATAACGAACCGGCTTATAAAACAATGTAATGATTTGACAACCTCAGTAGGCGCTAAATTGTCTCGAAATGAGATGTGTTTTTTTTTGCGAAATTTCGCTCTAAGAAAAATCGCTGCATGTCTATTTGCATGGTTAGATCAATTGAATGCAGAGAAGAATATCGACTCTGTGAGTTGAAAGAATAAACGAAATTGCCCCCGGATTTCCGAATGTATAGTAGCAAGAGTGCATCTACGGTAGAGATAGCACCTTGTACAGCAATTCTACTCGAAAAACGCCGAAAGGTATGCAATTTCTAAACACTAACTTTCTCGTTGGTCGAGTAAAATTTTGCAGTAATTTTGCTCAAAAACCGTCGAAAGTTATGCAATGTTTAAACACTAACTTTCCCGTTGGTCGAGAAAAATTTCTTCGAAAACTACCAGTTCTCGAATGTACAGTACCAGGAGAGCATCCACGGAAGAGGTAGCTCCTGGTATTGCGCCGTAAGATATGCAATGTTAATACACTAACTTTGCAACCAATTTTCCGCCGTAAGGTATGCAATGTTTATACACCAACTTTGCAACCAATTTTCCGCCGTAAGGTATGCAATACACTAACTTTTCATACAAACCAGCTGTTTTCAGATTTCCGATACCAGGAGAGCATGTTGTTCAAGAGGTAACATCTTCCTTCCCCCTCCCCCCCTTCGCCCAACAAAATTGGCGACCAAGATGGCGGCCAACATGGCGGACACAAGATGTCGGACAAGATGGCGGACAAGATGGCGGACAAGATGGCGGACAAGATGGCGGACAAGATGGCGAACAAGATGGCGGACAAGATGGCGGACAAGATGGCGGACAAGATGGCGGACAAGATGGCGGACAAGATGGCGGCCATGATGGCGGCCAAGATGGCGGACAAGATGGCGGACAAGATGGCGGACAAGATGGCGGACAAGATGGCGGACAAGATGGCGGCCAAGATGGCGGACAAGATGGCGGACAAGATGGCGGACAAGATGGCGGACAAGATGGCGTACAAGATGGCGGACAAGATGGCGGCCAAGATGGCGGACACAAGATGGCGGACAAGATGGCGGACACAAGATGGCGGACAAGATGGCGGACAAGATGGCGGACACAAGATGGCGGACAAGATGGCGGACAAGATGGCGGACAAGATGGCGGACAAGATGGCGGACAAGATGGCGGACACAAGATGGCGGACAAGATGGCGGACAAGATGGCGGACAAGATGGCGGTCTCAAGATGGCGGACAAGATGGCGGCCAATATGGCGGACAAGATGGCGGCCAAGATGGCGGACAAGATGGCGGACAAGATGGCGGACAAGATGGCGGACAAGATGGCGGATAAGATGGCGGACAAGATGGCGGACACAAGATGGCGGACAAGATGGCGGACAAGATGGCGGACAAGATGGCGGCCAAGATGGCGGCCAAGATGGCGGACAAGATGGCGGACAAGATGGCGGACAAGATGGCGGACAAGATGGCGGACAAGATGGCGGACAAGATGGCGGACAAGATGGCGGACAAGATGGCGGACAAGATGGCGGACAAGATGGCGGACACAAGATGGCGGACAAGATGGCGGACAAGATGGCGGACAAGATGGCGGACAAGATGGCGGACAAGATGGCGGACAAGATGGCGGACAAGATGGCGGACAAGATGGCGGACAAGATGGCGGACAAGATGGCGGACACAAGATGGCGGCCAAGATGGCGGCCAAGATGGCGGCCAAGATGGTGGACACAAGATGGCGGACAAGATGGCGGACAAGATGGCGGCCAAGATGGCGGACAAGATGGCGGTCTCAAGATGGCGGACAAGATGGCGGACAAGATGGCGGACAAGATGGCGGACAAGATGGCGGACAAGATGGCGGACAAGATGGCGGACAAGATGGTGGACACAAGATGGCGGACAAGATGGCGGACAAGATGCGGACAAGATGGCGGACAAGATGGCGAACACAAGATGGCGGACACAAGATGGCGGACAAGATGGCGGACACAAGATGGCGGACAATATGGCGGCCAAGATGGCGGCCAAGATGGCGGACAAGATGGCGGACAAGATGGCGGACAAGATGGCGGACAAGATGGCGGATAAGATGGCGGACAAGATGGCGGACAAGATGGCGGCCAAGATGGCGGCCAAGATGGCGGACAAGATGGCGGACAAGATGGCGGACAAGATGGCGGACAAGATGGTGGACACAAGATGGCGGACAAGATGGCGGACAAGATGCGGACAAGATGGCGGACAAGATGGCGAACACAAGATGGCGGACACAAGATGGCGGACAAGATGGCGGACACAAGATGGCGGACAATATGGCGGCCAAGATGGCGGCCAAGATGGCGGACAAGATGGCGGACAAGATGGCGGACAAGATGGCGGACAAGATGGCGGATAAGATGGCGGACAAGATGGCGGACAAGATGGCGGCCAAGATGGCGGCCAAGATGGCGGACAAGATGGCGGACAAGATGGCGGACAAGATGGCGGACAAGATGGCGGACAAGATGGCGTACAAGATGGCGGACAAGATGGCGGCCAAGATGGCGGACACAAGATGGCGGACAAGATGGCGGACACAAGATGGCGGACAAGATGGCGGACAAGATGGCGGACACAAGATGGCGGACAAGATGGCGGACAAAATGGCGTACAAGATGGCGGACAAGATGGCGGCCAAGATGGCGGACAAGATGGCGGACACAAGATGGCGGACAAGATGGCGGACAAGATGGCGGACAAGATGGCGGACAAGATGGCGGACAAGATGGCGGACACAAGATGGCGGACAAGATGGCGGACAAGATGGCGGACACAAGATGGCGGACAAGATGGCGGACAAGATGGCGGCCAAGATGGCGGACAAGATGGCGGCCAAGATGGCGGCCAAGATGGCGGACAAGATGGCGGACAAGATGGCGGACAAGATGGCGGATAAGATGCCGGACAAGATGGCGGACACAAGATGGCGGACAAGATGGCGGACAAGATGGCGGACAAGATGGCGGACAAGATGGCGGACAAGATGGCGGACAAGATGGCGGACAAGATGGCGGACACAAGATGGCGGACACAAGATGGCGGACAAGATGGCGGACAAGATGGCGGACACAAGATGGCGGACAAGATGGCGGACAAGATGGCGGACAAGATGGCGGACACAAGATGGCGGACAAGATGGCGGACAAGATGGCGGACACAAGATGGCGGACAAGATGGCGGACAAGATGGCGGCCAAGATGGCGGACAAGATGGCGGCCAAGATGGCGGCCAAGATGGCGGACAAGATGGCGGACAAGATGGCGGACAAGATGGCGGATAAGATGCCGGACAAGATGGCGGACAAGATGGCGGCCAAGATGGCGGCCAAGATGGCGGACAAGATGGCGGACAAGATGGCGGACAAGATGGCGGACAAGATGGCGGCCAAGATGGCGGACAAGATGGCGGACAAGATGGCGGACAAGATGGCGGATAAGATGCCGGACAAGATGGCGGACAAGATGGCGGCCAAGATGGCGGACAAGATGGCGTACAAGATGGCGGACAAGATGGCGGCCAAGATGGCGGACAAGATGGCGGACAAGATGGCGGACAAGATGGCGGACAAGATGGCGGACAAGATGGTGGACACAAGATGGCGGACAAGATGGCGGACAAGATGGCGGACAAGATGGCGGCCAAGATGGCGGACAAGATGGCGGCCAAGATGGCGGCCAAGATGGCGGACAAGATGGCGGACAAGATGGCGGACAAGATGGCGGATAAGATGCCGGACAAGATGGCGGACACAAGATGGCGGACAAGATGGCGGACAAGATGGCGGACAAGATGGCGGACAAGATGGCGGACACAAGATGGCGGACAATATGGCGGCCAAGATGGCGGCCAAGATGGCGGACAAGATGGCGGACAAGATGGCGGACAAGATGGCGGACAAGATGGCGGACAAGATGGCGGATAAGATGGCGGACAAGATGGCGGACAAGATGGCGGCCAAGATGGCGGCCAAGATGGCGGACAAGATGGCGGACAAGATGGCGGACAAGATGGCGGACAAGATGGCGGACACAAGATGGCGGACAAGATGGCGGACAAGATGGCGGACACAAGATGGCGGACAAGATGGCGGATAAGATGGCGGACAAGATGGCGGACAAGATGGCGGCCAAGATGGCGGCCAAGATGGCGGACAAGATGGCGGACAAGATGGCGGACAAGATGGCGGACAAGATGGCGTACAAGATGGCGGACAAGATGGCGGCCAAGATGGCGGACAAGATGGCGGACACAAGATGGCGACAAGATGGCGGACAAGATGGCGGACAAGATGGCGGACAAGATGGCGGACAAGATGGCGGACAAGATGGCGGACACAAGATGGCGGACAAGATGGCGGACAAGATGGCGGACACAAGATGGCGGACAAGATGGCGGACAAGATGGCGGCCAAGATGGCGGACAAGATGGCGGCCAAGATGGCGGCCAAGATGGCGGACAAGATGGCGGACAAGATGGCGGACAAGATGGCGGACAAGATGGCGGACAAGATGGCGGACAAGATGGCGGATAAGATGGCGGACAAGATGGCGGACAAGATGGCGGCCAAGATGGCGGCCAAGATGGCGGCCAAGATGGCGGACAAGATGGCGGACAAGATGGCGGACAAGATGGCGGCCAAGATGGCGGACAAGATGGCGGACAAGATGGCGGACAAGATGGCGGATAAGATGCCGGACAAGATGGCGGACAAGATGGCGGCCAAGATGGCGGACAAGATGGCGTACAAGATGGCGGACAAGATGGCGGCCAAGATGGCGGACAAGATGGCGGACAAGATGGCGAACAAGATGGCGGACAAGATGGCGGACAAGATGGTGGACACAAGATGGCGGCCAAGATGGCGGACACAAGATGGCGGACAAGATGGCAAACACAAGATGGCGGACAATATGGCGGACAAGATGGCGGACAAGATGGCGGACAAGATGGCGGACACAAGATGGCGGACAAGATGGCGGCCAAGATGGCGGACAAGATGGCGGACAAGATGGCGGCCAAGATGGCGGACAAGATGGCGGCCAAGATGGCGGCCAAGATGGCGGACAAGATGGCGGACAAGATGGCGGACAAGATGGCGTACAAGATGGCGGACAAGATGGCGGCCAAGATGGCGGACAAGATGGCGGACAAGATGGCGGACACAAGATGGCGGACAAGATGGCGGACAAGATGGCGGACACAAGATGGCGGACAAGATGGCGGACAAGATGGCGGACAAGATGGCGGACAAGATGGCGGACAAGATGGCGGACACAAGATGGCGGACAAGATGGCGGACAAGATGGCGGACACAAGATGGCGGACAAGATGGCGGACAAGATGGCGGCCAAGATGGCGGACAAGATGGCGGCCAAGATGGCGGCCAAGATGGCGGACAAGATGGCGGACAAGATGGCGGACAAGATGGCGGTCTCAAGATGGCGGACAAGATGGCGGACAAGATGGCGGCCAAGATGGCGGCCAAGATGGCGGACAAGATGGCGGACAAGATGGCGGACAAGATGGCGGACAAGATGGCGGCCAAGATGGCGGACAAGATGGCGGACAAGATGGCGGACAAGATGGCGGATAAGATGCCGGACAAGATGGCGGACAAGATGGCGGCCAAGATGGCGGACAAGATGGCGTACAAGATGGCGGACAAGATGGCGGCCAAGATGGCGGACAAGATGGCGGACAAGATGGCGGACAAGATGGCGGACAAGATGGCGGACAAGATGGTGGACACAAGATGGCGGACAAGATGGCGGACAAGATGGCGGACAAGATGGCGGCCAAGATGGCGGACAAGATGGCGGCCAAGATGGCGGCCAAGATGGCGGACAAGATGGCGGACAAGATGGCGGACAAGATGGCGGATAAGATGCCGGACAAGATGGCGGACACAAGATGGCGGACAAGATGGCGGACAAGATGGCGGACAAGATGGCGGACAAGATGGCGGACACAAGATGGCGGACAATATGGCGGCCAAGATGGCGGCCAAGATGGCGGACAAGATGGCGGACAAGATGGCGGACAAGATGGCGGACAAGATGGCGGATAAGATGGCGGACAAGATGGCGGACAAGATGGCGGACAATATGGCGGCCAAGATGGCGGACAAGATGGCGGACAAGATGGCGGACAAGATGGCGGACAAGATGGCGGACACAAGATGGCGGACAAGATGGCGGACAAGATGGCGGACACAAGATGGCGGACAAGATGGCGGATAAGATGGCGGACAAGATGGCGGACAAGATGGCGGACAAGATGGCGGCCAAGATGGCGGACAAGATGGCGGACAAGATGGCGGACAAGATGGCGGACAAGATGGCGTACAAGATGGCGGACAAGATGGCGGCCAAGATGGCGGACAAGATGGCGGACACAAGATGGCGGACAAGATGGCGGACAAGATGGCGGACAAGATGGCGGACAAGATGGCGGACAAGATGGCGGACACAAGATGGCGGACAAGATGGCGGCCAAGATGGCGGACACAAGATGGCGGACAAGATGGCGGACAAGATGGCGGCCAAGATGGCGGACAAGATGGCGGCCAAGATGGCGGCCAAGATGGCGGACAAGATGGCGGACAAGATGGCGGACAAGATGGCGGATAAGATGCCGGACAAGATGGCGGACACAAGATGGCGGACAAGATGGCGGACAAGATGGCGGACAAGATGGCGGACAAGATGGCGGACAAGATGGCGGACACAAGATGGCGGACACAAGATGGCGGACAAGATGGCGGACAAGATGGCGGACACAAGATGGCGGACAAGATGGCGGACAAGATGGCGGACACAAGATGGCGGACAAGATGGCGGACAAGATGGCGGCCAAGATGGCGGACAAGATGGCGGCCAAGATGGCGGCCAAGATGGCGGACAAGATGGCGGACAAGATGGCGGACAAGATGGCGGATAAGATGCCGGACAAGATGGCGGACAAGATGGCGGCCAAGATGGCGGCCAAGATGGCGGACAAGATGGCGGACAAGATGGCGGACAAGATGGCGGACAAGATGGCGGACACAAGATGGCGGCCAAGATGGCGGACAAGATGGCGGACACAAGATGGCGGACAAGATGGCGGACAAGATGGCGGCCAAGATGGCGGACAAGATGGCGGCCAAGATGGCGGCCAAGATGGCGGACAAGATGGCGGACAAGATGGCGGACAAGATGGCGGATAAGATGCCGGACAAGATGGCGGACACAAGATGGCGGACAAGATGGCGGACAAGATGGCGGACAAGATGGCGGACAAGATGGCGGACAAGATGGCGGACACAAGATGGCGGACACAAGATGGCGGACAAGATGGCGGACAAGATGGCGGACACAAGATGGCGGACAAGATGGCGGACAAGATGGCGGACACAAGATGGCGGACAAGATGGCGGACAAGATGGCGGCCAAGATGGCGGACAAGATGGCGGCCAAGATGGCGGCCAAGATGGCGGACAAGATGGCGGACAAGATGGCGGACAAGATGGCGGATAAGATGCCGGACAAGATGGCGGACAAGATGGCGGCCAAGATGGCGGACAAGATGGCGTACAAGATGGCGGACAAGATGGCGGCCAAGATGGCGGACAAGATGGCGGACACAAGATGGCGGACAAGATGGCGGACAAGATGGCGGACACAAGATGGCGGACGAGATGGCGGACAAGATGGCGGACAAGATGGCGGACAAGATGGCGGCCAAGATGGCGGACAAGATGGCGGCCAAGATGGCGGCCAAGATGGCGGACAAGATGGCGGACAAGATGGCGTACAAGATGGCGGACAAGATGGCGGCCAAGATGGCGGACAAGATGGCGGACAAGATGGCGGACACAAGATGGCGGACAAGATGGCGGACAAGATGGCGGACACAAGATGGCGGACAAGATGGCGGACAAGATGGCGGACAAGATGGCGGACAAGATGGCGGACAAGATGGCGGACAAGATGGCGGACACAAGATGGCGGACAAGATGGCGGACAAGATGGCGGACACAAGATGGCGGACAAGATGGCGGACAAGATGGCGGCCAAGATGGCGGACAAGATGGCGGCCAAGATGGCGGCCAAGATGGCGGACAAGATGGCGGACAAGATGGCGGACAAGATGGCGGATAAGATGCCGGACAAGATGGCGGACAAGATGGCGGCCAAGATGGCGGCCAAGATGGCGGACAAGATGGCGGACAAGATGGCGGACAAGATGGCGGACAAGATGGCGGACACAAGATGGCGGCCAAGATGGCGGCCAAGATGGCGGCCAAGATGGTGGACACAAGATGGCGGACAAGATGGCGGACAAGATGGCGTCCAAGATGGCGGACAAGATGGCGGTCTCAAGATGGCGGACAAGATGGCGGACAAGATGGCGGACAAGATGGCGGACAAGATGGCGGACAAGATGGCGGACAAGATGGTGGACACAAGATGGCGGATAAGATGCCGGACAAGATGGCGGACAAGATGGCGGCCAAGATGGCGGACAAGATGGCGGCCAAGATGGCGGCCAAGATGGCGGACAAGATGGCGGACAAGATGGCGGACAAGATGGCGGATAAGATGCCGGACAAGATGGCGGACACAAGATGGCGGACAAGATGGCGGACAAGATGGCGGCCAAGATGGCGGACAAGATGGCGGACAAGATGGCGGACAAGATGGCGGACAAGATGGCGGACACAAGATGGCGGCCAAGATGGCGGCCAAGATGGCGGCCAAGATGGTGGACACAAGATGGCGGACAAGATGGTGGACAAGATGGCGGCCAAGATGGCGGACAAGATGGCGGTCTCAAGATGGCGGACAAGATGGCAGACAAGATGGCGGCCAAGATGGCGGACAAGATGGCGGACAAGATGGCGGACAAGATGGCGGACAAGATGGTGGACACAAGATGGCGGACAAGATGGCGGACAAGATGGCGGACAAGATGGCGGCCAAGATGGCGGACAAGATGGCGGCCAAGATGGCGGCCAAGATGGCGGACAAGATGGCGGACAAGATGGCGGACAAGATGGCGGATAAGATGCCGGACAAGATGGCGGACACAAGATGGCGGACAAGATGGCGGACAAGATGGCGGACAAGATGGCGGACAAGATGGCGGACAAGATGGCGGACACAAGATGGCGGACAATATGGCGGCCAAGATGGCGGCCAAGATGGCGGACAAGATGGCGGACAAGATGGCGGACAAGATGGCGGACAAGATGGCGGATAAGATGGCGGACAAGATGGCGGACAAGATGGCGGCCAAGATGGCGGCCAAGATGGCGGACAAGATGGCGGACAAGATGGCGGACAAGATGGCGGACAAGATGGCGTACAAGATGGCGGACAAGATGGCGGCCAAGATGGCGGACAAGATGGCGGACAAGATGGCGGACACAAGATGGCGGACAAGATGACGGACAAGATGGCGGACACAAGATGGCGGACAAGATGGCGGACAAGATGGCGGACACAAGATGGCGGACAAGATGGCGGACAAGATGGCGGCCAAGATGGCGGACAAGATGGCGGCCAAGATGGCGGCCAAGATGGCGGACAAGATGGCGGACAAGATGGCGGACAAGATGGCGGATAAGATGCCGGACAAGATGGCGGACAAGATGGCGGCCAAGATGGCGGCCAAGATGGCGGCCAAGATGGCGGACAAGATGGCGGACAAGATGGCGGCCAAGATGGCGGACAAGATGGCGGACACAAGATGGCGGCCAAGATGGCGGACAAGATGGCGGACAAGATGGCGGACAAGATGGCGGACAAGATGGCGGACAAGATGGCGGCCAAGATGGCGGACAAGATGGCGGCCAAGATGGCGGCCAAGATGGCGGACAAGATGGCGGACAAGATGGCGGACAAGATGGCGGACACAAGATGGCGGACACAAGATGGCGGCCAAGATGGCGGCCAAGATGGCGGCCAAGATGGTGGACACAAGATGGCGGACAAGATGGCGGACAAGATGGCGGCCAAGATGGCGGACAAGATGGCGGTCTCAAGATGGCGGACAAGATGGCGGACAAGATGGCGGCCAAGATGGCGGACAAGATGGCGGATAAGATGGCGGACAAGATGGCGGACAAGATGGTGGACACAAGATGGCGGACAAGATGGCGGACAAGATGCGGACAAGATGGCGGACAAGATGGCGAACACAAGATGGCGGACACAAGATGGCGGACAAGATGGCGGACACAAGATGGCGGACAATATGGCGGCCAAGATGGCGGCCAAGATGGCGGACAAGATGGCGGACAAGATGGCGGACAAGATGGCGGACAAGATGGCGGATAAGATGGCGGACAAGATGGCGGACAAGATGGCGGCCAAGATGGCGGCCAAGATGGCGGACAAGATGGCGGACAAGATGGCGGACAAGATGGCGGACAAGATGGCGTACAAGATGGCGGACAAGATGGCGGCCAAGATGGCGGACAAGATGGCGGACAAGATGGCGGACACAAGATGGCGGACAAGATGGTGGACAAGATGGCGGACACAAGATGGCGGACAAGATGGCGGACAAGATGGCGGACAAGATGGCGGACAAGATGGCGGACACAAGATGGCGGACAAGATGGCGGACAAGATGGCGGACACAAGATGGCGGACAAGATGGCGGACAAGATGGCGGCCAAGATGGCGGACAAGATGGCGGCCAAGATGGCGGCCAAGATGGCGGACAAGATGGCGGACAAGATGGCGGACAAGATGGCGGATAAGATGCCGGACAAGATGGTGGACACAAGATGGCGGACAAGATGGCGGACAAGATGGCGGACAAGATGGCGGACAAGATGGCGGACAAGATGGCGGACAAGATGGCGGACACAAGATGGCGGACACAAGATGGCGGACAAGATGGCGGACAAGATGGCGGACACAAGATGGCGGACAAGATGGCGGACAAGATGGCGGACAAGATGGCGGACACAAGATGGCGGACAAGATGGCGGCCAAGATGGCGGCCAAGATGGCGGCCAAGATGGCGGCCAAGATGGCGGACAAGATGGCGGACAAGATGGCGGACAAGATGGCGGACAAGATGGCGGACACAAGATGGCGGCCAAGATGAAGGACAAGATGGCGGAAACAAGATGGCGGACAAGATGGCGGCCAAGATGGCGGACAAGATGGCGGACAAGATGGCGGACAAGATGGCAAACACAAGATGGCGGACAAGATGGCGGACAAGATGGCGGACAAGATGGCGGACAAGATGGTGGACACAAGATGGCGGACAAGATGGCGGACAAGATGGCGAACACAAGATGGCGGCCAAGATGGCGGACACAAGATGGCGGCCAAGATGGCGGCCAAGATGGTGGACACAAGATGGCGGACAAGATGACGGACAAGATGGCGGACAAGATGGCGTACAAGATGGCGGACAAGATGGCGGCCAAGATGGCGGACAAGATGGCGGACACAAGATGGCGGACAAGATTTCGGCCAAGATGGCGGACAAGATGGCGGACAAGATGGCGGACAAGATGGCGGACAAGATGGCGGACAAGATGGCGGACAAGATGGCGGACAAGATGGCGGACAAGATGGCGGACAAGATGGCGGACAAGATGGCGGGCAAGATGGTGGACAAGATGGCGGACAAGATGGCGGACACAAGATGGCGGACAAGATGGCGGACAAGATGGCGGACAAGATGGCGGACAAGATGGCGGACACAAGATGGCGGCCAAGATGGCGGACAAGATGGCGGACAAGATGGCGGACAAGATGGCGGACAAGATGACGGACAAGATGGCGGACAAGATGGCGGACAAGATGGTGGACAAGATGGCGGACAAGATGGCGGCCAAGATGGCGGCCAAGATGGCGGACAAGATGGCGGCCCAGATGGCGGACAAGATGGCGGCCAAGATGGCGGACAAGATGGCGGACAAGATGGCGGACACAAGATGGCGGACAAGATGGCGGACAAGATGGCGGACAAGATGGTGGACAAGATGGCGGACAAGATGGCGGACAAGATGGCGGACACAAGATGGCGGACAAGATGGCGGACACAAGATGGCGGACAAGATGGCGGACAAGATGGCGGACAAGATGGCGGACAAGATGGCGGACACAAGATGGCGGCCAAGATGGCGGACAAGATGGCGGACAAGATGGCGGACAAGATGGCGGACACAAGATGGCGGACAAGATGGCGGACAAGATGGCGGCCAAGATGGCGGAAAAGATGGCGGACAAATTGGCGGACAAGATGGCGGACAAGATGGCGGACAAGATGCCGGACAAGATGGCGGACAAGATGGCGGCCATGATGGCGGCCAAGATGGCGGACAAGATGGCGGACAAGATGGCGGACAAGATGGCGGACAAGATGGCGGACAAGATGGCGGATAAGATGGCGGTCTCAAGATGGCGGACAAGATGGCGGACAAGATGGCGGACAAGATGGCGGCCAAGATGGCGGACAAGATGGCGGTCTCAAGATGGCGGACAAGATGGCGGACAAGATGGCGGACAAGATGGCGGACAAGATGGCGGACAAGATGGCGGCCAAGATGGCGGACACAAGATGGCGGACAAGATGGCGGACAAGATGGCGGACAAGATGGCGGACAAGATGGCGGACAAGATGGCGGACAAGATGGCGGACAAGATGGCGGACAAGATGGCGGACAAGATGGCGGACAAGATGGCAAACACAAGATGGCGGCCAAGATGGCGGACACAAGATGGCGGCCAAGATGGCGGCCAAGATGGTGGACACAAGATGGCGGCCAAGATGGCGGACAAGATGGCGGCCAAGATGGTGGCCAAGATGGCGGACACAAGATGGCGGACAAGATGGCAAACACAAGATGGCGGACAATATGGCGGCCAAGATGGCGGCCAAGATGGCGGACAAGATGGCGGACAAGATGGCGGACAAGATGGCGGACACAAGATGGCGGACAAGATGGCGGCCAAGATGGCGGACAAGATGGCGGACAAGATGGCGGACAAGATGGCGGACAAGATGGCGGACAAGATGGCGGACAAGATGGCGGACAAGATGGCGGACAAGATGGCGGACAAGATGGCGGACACAAGATGGCGGACAAGATGGCGGACAAGATGGGGGACACAAGATGGCGGACAAGATGGCGGACAAGATGGCGGACAAGATGGCGGACACAAGATGGCGGCCAAGATGGTGGACAAGATGGCGGACAAGATGGCGGACAAGATGGCGGACAAGATGGCGGACACAAGATGGCGGACAAGATGGCGGACAAGATGGCGGACAAGATGGCGGACAAGATGGCGGACAAGATGGCGGACAAGATGGCGGACAAGATGGCGGACAAGATGGCGGACAAGATGGCGGACAAGATGGCGGACAAGATGGCGGACAAGATGGCGGACAAGATGGCGGACAAGATGGCGGTCTCAAGATGGCGGACAAGATGGCGGCCAAGATGGCGGCCAAGATGGCGGACAAGATGGCGGCCAAGATGGCGGCCAAGATGGCGGCCAAGATGGCGGACAAGATGGCGGACAAGATGGCGGACAAGATGGTGGACAAGATGGCGGACAAGATGGCGGACAAGATGGCGGACAAGATGGTGGAGGTGGAAAGTGACCCGTGGGAGGTGGGTGGTGACACATGGGAGGTGGGTGGCGACTCGTGGGAGGTGGGTTGTGACCCATGGGAGGTGGATGGTGACACGTGGGAGGTGGGTGGTGACACGTGCCCCGTGGGAGGTGGGAGAGCGATGAAGAGAGAAGGAGGGTGAGGGAGAAAATAGATGTTACCTATTGAAAAACATGCTCTCCTGGTATCGTAAATCTGAAACCAGCTAATTTTGTATGGAATTTCGTACTAGTCGAAGGAAAGTTTGAGCGAGAGAGATGAGGGATACTTCCCATTTCATCCATCTCACTTGCACTGGCGATCGTTCTCACGTGTTTGATAGTATGCAATAGCAATAGTGATGGGCGCCGGGAAGTGAGCGATGAAGGGAGAAGGGGGGAGAGGGGGAAAGAAGATGTCACCTCTTGAACAACATGCTCTCCTGGTATCGGAAATCTGAAAACAGCTGGGTTTGTATGGAATTTCGTACCAGTCGATGGAAATCATTTCATCCATCTCACTTGCATTGGCGACCTCACGTGTTTGATAGTATGCAATAGCAATAGTGATGGGCAAATTTGTCCCAAGCTGCAGATGTCACCACTTGAAAAACATGCTCTCCTGGTATCGTAAATCTGAAAACAATTGTGTGCGCGGCTATGGTATAGTGGTTTTCACAGTTGACCAGTTGATTTGGTCATTGGACAAATTTGTCACCATTTCTCGGTCTCGGCTGTCTTCCTCGGCGACGTATCTTAAACATACCATGAGTCCAACCGCTTCACCCCGTGGAAACAGGATCGGGTACTGTAGTGGACGCATCATCTGGTTGGTCTTATACACTGGCCTTAAGGATCCTGTAGCACGATGTTGCAGCACAATCTCCCGTGTATATTCCGTGCTACCGGTGATATCGTCACAAACACACACGACCCATCTCACCTGCAGTCGGTGCGTTGTTTCGGCACTGGTCAATTCCTGGTAAACGTGAAAGGAGGTAAAGGCGCAGTTCATCGCGAACAGTTCATGCGTTCAAACGTATGACTGAACATTCATGTTAGGAGATTGCATGTGATAAATACTTGCTGCAGGACAGACAATATCGATTAAGTCCACCACCAACTACTGGTGCTTGCATGGCGAACTACTGGCACTGGAGTGTTGCATGGCGAATCTCCAGGAAGCATAGCGAGCGAACCAATTCGATGGCAAAGTGTTACTTGGATGCTGTAGTTGTAAATTCCACCACTCGAAGTTGGCGCACGTATGATTGTAGCTCCATTTTAGCCGGTTCCAATATTGTATTCGAAGATGGTGATTGCCCTGGCCATTGAAGAACATGGTTAGGGACGGCCCAGCGGCGGATCAAACGGTAGGAGGAGTAGGCCCTTTCTTACTGCGCTTTTCGCTTTGTCTCATTTCAAGGGCCTCAAAGTCAAGGGCCCTCTCATTCATCGTTTTAAAAATTAGAGGCCCCAACTGTAATTCCGCCCTGGGCCTCCAAGGAAATTAATCCTCCACTGACTACATTGCATAGTTCTCTTGTGTAGCCGTGTAACCGGGCCAATATATCTAGTAACTGTGAAATAATCATCATATTTGGAAAGTGTTACACATGTATGTAATTAATTACATACATGCTACTGCTAAACCAAATCAATGTAATCAAAGTATTCATTTCCTTTCCTTCTTGAAATAATCAGACCTAAAAATGGACCCCTGGTCCTGAAGAAAACCATAAATTTTTTTCTACACTTTTGACCAAACAGATCCAAATTATACAAAACTTGTCCCAATAGCTTCAGCACTCTATCAAATGCTCCGTCGTAGTATTAGCGTAAGATGCGTGATAAGAATAGCATACGATGATGCGATGCAAACCGGATGCTATCTACCGGACAATGCACCTTGGCTAATCTACGTATAATAAAAACGTCTCCAGCTCTCGAACGGCTCATGAAGATTCTGCCAACTTCCACCGATCAGATTGTAGCTGACCTGAAGCATGATGACCCCAGCATAATCTCATATCTGTCTACTAATTCACGTGGAAAACAGCGTCCAAGGCGATGTGCTCCTAGTCAACTATTGACGATCCGGGCCAGTACTGACCGTGCTTATCTTAATGAATTCGCCAGAATGAGCATTTAAAGCCAAAACATTAGTCGTATTTGAAGAAGAAGAACCAAACGAATATTGAGGTCATTAACATTCAAATAGCTGATCGACCACTACCTCCCAATTTGAGCCCAGGTCGAGAGGCTAACGTAATCAATCGGGCTAAAGCACCAAAAAGACAGGCACGTTTCTACTCAAGCGTGTACTGCGACGCTTGGTGCGAAGAAAGCAACTAAGAACAGGATCGTGTCATTCAGTTGTACATTCTGCCGAATGTAGCACTGATAGGACATGTTGTCTTTTAGGCTGTCCAACACTCGTCAGCAGCCAGATTGTGGATGCGTAATTCATGTTTGAAAGAGGCTGACACAGCGCGTACCATTCGCTACTTGTTTGGGACTCATAATTTGACAATCGACTTCTCTCTTTCACACTTTGATAAGATATCGCCAGGTCCAATCCGATCCGGCCAGGCGCGATGTTAATTGCAATTTAAAATCACACAATCGAGGGGTGTTGAAAAAAAAACAGCAATGCGTTAGACGTCTGAATGCTTTACGTCCAAAGCGACCTCCGGTGATCCGTGCTGACCAGGAACAACCTTGGCTTCTGACTCTTCGAGGGCTTCATTCTGGGTCGGAGAAACTCATCCGTTTCATCGAAAGAAAGTCGAGACCGAAATGGGGTCACCGGAAGTTGTCGTTTGCGTCAGTAGCGTTTGGGGTCTGGTTGGAGTTTTGGACCAGGTTCTAGAGAACTAATTCTGACAGTGCTTTTTGCGCGGCAAGAATAAACCGTCTGCTGCGGGATGTTGCCGTACGTTCCCTCACTGTTACGATCACGTGCATGTGATAGATCGGAGGCCCGGGTAAAACGTGCCCATTGAATGGTAGTACACACACGGACAGGGAATAAAGTTTATTGCTTTATCTGACACCATGGCCGGTAACGAATGACCGCCAGAATTTCGGCCATTCAATTGCTACCTGTCGGCCACAAACGTGATTATCGGCCGAACATGCTCGAAAGGGCAATGGCGGTGAGTTGATGTGGCGCCACGGTCACTCGCCTGCGTATCATCAAGCGGACGGTATCAACACCCCATGCCCCCGACAATCAGTAACGGGCTCGGGTTCGGATGGGCTCGTCCCGTCCCATGGTAACCGAGACGTTCATACACACTTTCGCTTTGATAACATTCACGTGCCACGCACACGAAGCCTTGACTCATCCCGTACACCGATTGCGAAGGGAGTCTTCACCGCACGGTTGAACGGGGGAGTTGGTGCGATGTTGTGGGGCCGATCGGTGGGGGAGCAATCGCAAATGCAGCAACGAAAACGTAGAACAAATCGTTAATGCTCACCTATTTAAAAACCCCCCGTTGAATGCGGTTTGTATTCGGTGGTTGCGAAGAATTATACTCTCATTAGCATAAGACAATGCTCATACGCAAGAATCCCACGTCAACCATTTAGCTAGCAGGACCGGAGGAGACAGGACAGGGGGACAAAATTATACTTTCAAAGCTTAAGGGCTGCTCCGAATGAAACCGTAGCGATGACGCTAAAGACATTGGGAAGCGGACACCCTGTTGGCATCCTCGATCCACAAAAAAAATGTGAAGCAATTATTTCTCAAAACACAAAACCTAAAACTGAAAACCCGTGGGCAGATGATGCATCCACATGGCAGCATCATTGTTTGGAGGGCTTATAAATAATGGATCGCCTGGTTTTGTTGTTCCATATAAAACAGCAAAACAAAAACAAAAGTTCGTATCAGACATGAGCTAAATTGCTTATCGCGCGTTGGGCTAATGATAATTAACTTTAAGATGGGATAGCTATTTTCGTCGGATATTTGCGTATGATTCTAAGTCAAGTTTCAAATTTTCTAATAATAAGCATATAATTTTAAGCCTGATTTAACAGTAAATTACTTTTATTTTTGAATTTGGATAGACTTGTACATAGTCCGGGGTTGTTAGAATCTAGTCTCACTGAATATTGACGAGACTTTTATTGTCAAGTGCAATCTTAACTTGGCTCCGGCTAACGGATAACTTGGTGCTGACTTACAAGATTACTGACCATTTTCCTACAATCTGAGGAAGCGTATCTATTCAAAATACCTGTCGGGAAGAATTAAGCTGGGACTATGTAGAACTTATATAGTTCAATTATTCACATACGCCTTTGGGACGTGAGTTTTGTCCAAAGCTGACGAAGTCCTCTTAGTCGCGTTCGATAGGACGATGCTCAGAAGGATTTTTGCCCCCGTATGTGTGGAAGGATAATGGAGCAACCGCTACAATAAGGAGCTCTACGAGGTATACCGCTGGTCACGATATGAAAATGACACCGGACGACCCAGCCCGTAAAATCCTTTTAGGTCGTCCACATGGACAGCGCAGACGTGGCAGGTCCAAATTTAGATGGAGTGATGACGTTGATGCTTTCGCCAGAAAGTCCGGGATAATGGATTGGTTGACGACGGCGCTTGACCGTGAGCAGTTTAGAGGACTCCTGCAGTAGGTTGTAGCGCCTGATCCTTTGGCAGTCTGCCTAAACGTCTAACAACATCATTATATAACATTAGTTTTTTACCAAACAAGTATTGTGACTCGACTGCAGAATATTTTTCAATTATGAATTCACGATAAAACAAATCCTTATAGCAGATCTTTACTAATACGAAAGATAAACTGTGTGTACGTAACCAATATGAAATACGCCTGAAAGGTATGCAATACACAAGACAGGATACAAGTTCATGACACTTTGCAACCGGAGCAGCAGTGACGGACTACTTTTCTTGTGATAAAAATGATTGATTTCTTAATAGCTACTAATTTACTATAGTTCTTCGGAGAATGCTTGTAGATACCTATCGGAATTAGACCAGGACATTGAGTATGAGTGTGAAAAATTAAGTTTCTTCAAGAATAAAAAAACCAAAACAACATAGAACGAAATTGGAGTATACTATCATTGAGACTGAGGAATAATTGAACTCAATAATCTTTACTCAAATGTGTTTTTTTTTGTTGGACATTCGTATCTCCAGAGAACTTTAGACAGCTCAGACGATCGCACTGAGATAAGTTGAATTTCTTTCCTCTTTTTTCCATTCTACTCCTGCGTATGATTTCGCAACAGCTCCCGACACTGATGTCATGCCCGGTCTGATCCGGTGCCGATCGGTTTAGCCACCTTCGTGCAGGAGCGCCCCGCCTTAGTCCTTCAACTTCAACCCATCCGTGGCGCATGATAAGAAGCGGCCATGCCTAGCCAAAGTCGGAAGTCGTTGCTCCCGCCAGCTTTGCCCGCCGGCGGTTCGACCGAAACATCTGTTAGCGGCGTTCGTGACGTTCGTACCTCGTAAAGCGGATGATGGCCTTCAACAATACACGTCCACGGCTTCATTGAAGAATGGAAGTGCTTGTCTAATCGGTTTCGTGTACATCATTCTCGCTTTGCATCACAAATCATTTTCGATGAAGATTTGCAGCGTATGGGCCAATCCGCTTAATCGCTCCTGCCAGTGAGAGTCGCGTTACTAGCGATCTACCAGAGGTGGTGTGATAAGGGAAGCGCTGGACGTGAATGGTTGTACTATTAACGGGAAAATACGCAAAGATCCCACTAGGTGCGTCGCATATTTTGTTGTAAAATTATTAAAACTTTCCACTCCCTTTTAGTTACCCACTCGGGACTTCGGTTGACGCCGGCAATCTCTATGATTAGTGATAAGAGCATTGAAATCGTAGGCGAATAAAAATAGCACAAAAAGCGTGAGCAAAAAAGCAGCAACACATTTTAAACTGCGTCGTAAGTATGCACTGTTGGTGGTAACAATTTATGGTGTCATGTTTTATGAAGCTTTAGAGCCCTGTTTTTAATGTTATTACCACAGTCGGCATGCCAAGGGCTTCTGTATCCCCCATCCAGTAGCGTTTTGATTTGAAAACTTTTGATTGCCGACAACAGGCCCCATGTGGGTTGCTTTTGGCGGCAGAACCATTTCATCTTAACTGCCATTTGTCATGTGACAGGTACGTTTCATCACCCAATGGTTACTTTGATACTGCAATTGCTACTTTCAACCCAATGGGCATTCGGCCCAAGATTGGAAGAGTGTTTCGTCGCTGTCATCATAACTGTGGCCGAAGGTTATCGGTCCTGCTGATTTCAGTGACTTCCTCGCTTAACATCTCCGTTTCTGCCTTCCAACATCCTCCTCACTGTTCTATCTTTTCGGATCGCCACAGTTTTAGCGACGAGCCCGAGTTGCGTTGCATCGACACGATTCTGCGCTTTTGCGATACGCTCAACCCGCAAACGGTGCTGGACTGCATTGATAGTGGTACTCGGTAGCTGGGCCTGATATGCACCGGGACTCGCGATAAGCGTTGATCAACAAAAAAAAAATGCTCCAATACATAGTCCTTTATTTGGTGTACACCAACTTATCAATGTAGGGCCCATAATATGTATCAATCGTTTCGCGGTATTCGTAATTGTCTCTAGGCAATCGCACAAAGATGTCCATCTGCTGTTAGCTTTATAGGATGTGAGGTTAAGGAAAATAAGTCGAGAAGAACTAAATAACTAAGTTAATAAGTGTACAACTTTCGATTATATAAATTCAACTCATTATATTCCAGCTTGCTTTTAAGATTATAACTTAAGAGGCCCTTTAGGGCCAGAAACACTTCCGTGATTGGTTTTGGTTTTTAGGTAATGTTTTGTAGTGTTCAAAGTTTGGGGAAAAAATCAGCTGAAAAAATAATCATCAAAAATTTGACAAACTTGTAATTGACCAAACTCTAAATTGATTAAATCGAAATAAAATGAAAAAAGACCAGTCTTAGCACATAATTTAGAACAAACTTCGAAAGAATCTAGAAAAAAAGCAATAAAATAACGGGCAGTCCCGCTGTAATCCGGGAAAGATCCGCGAATTCCGGATTATCGCGTATCTCGAATCCTGATGCAATCGTTTATACTAAAAAGTTACATAGTCCACTTCCTGCGCTGCACTTGGTTTATTCAGCAATTTAGGTGACATTTTGACAGAAAACATCCAAAACCAAAACTAGAATCAAATATTGCAAAGGAAGGCGTTTCCAATCAATTTTTCTCCTTTTTGATTATAGGTGCTATAAACTAACTGAGCTGTAAAATTTCCAAAAAAACACGTTTTTCCGAATCCGCTTGTAAGAGGAACCGCGTATCTCGGGGACTGCCTGTATATGGAAAAGTTAAATTTTTGTATTTCTCATATCTCGTGCTCTTAAAATTGTCAAATGAAAATTATGTTCCCCATTTTGGATCATTTCATTTTAAATATTACATCTTTCATAAAGCTTATATTCTGTACTTATTGATACATTACTTATTGATTATTAATATTGCTTAAACTGTTGAGGTTAATTAAGTTGAATTATTAACTATTTCCTTTTAATTAAATACTCAGAGTTACATTTTCTAAACGATTTTATCTATTTTTCAACAAAACATTCAGTATTTTTCATATTTGCATCGTTCAGCTAAGTTTAGTAATAATTTTATTCGAACATTATTCATGTGTTCAATTTAAATGTGGTTTGATGCTGGAGTTCTGAAAATTTGCAATAATTTCACAATAATTGCAAATCAGCAAGCCAAGAAAGTAACAGATTCTAGAACTGATAGACATCTGCTAGTCATACGAATCGGTTAGCCTTCCGTGTCTTCTGTCCACTTCCCTTTTTGCCTCTCCTTCCGCTTTCTGCCCCACCCCGCTACTCCACACCCATCGTGACGTCGAGACTGATAATCATTGCATTGGCTGTCACACCAAGCGAACGGTAACAGCAAAAAAAGGGCAATGTTTACCAACAGCGCTAAAGGGAAAAGGGTCTGCCAGCGGTTGGGATAAGGTTGCATCAACAATAAGCAAAAACAAACCGAAACCAAAGCATCGTCCGACGTTTGCGTTTGTCTAACCGTTTGACCTCGAACCGGCCGCCGAATGGACGCCGTTGGATCACACACAGGTCACACCACTGGGCCAAATGGGTCCCGACACGCGAAAACCAATTCGTCAGCAAACGACATATTTTTGCACGGACGCGAACCATCCTGTCGGTCCACGTTCGACGTCCGATCGCGATCGTCGATCGCCTTTAATCTTGGCTCCGTTTGCCGAGGTCATCAGGGCCACTTGTTGGGTGGTTATCGATGCTGGAAATCGACGTTTCGTGAAAAAAGAACGAAAGAAAATCTCATCTGACGCGATCGCCATCACCGATAAGTGATCGGTGGCGATGTTTTGGCGGAGGTAATATTAGCCAGATCACACCGAAGGGTTCCAGTGGGATGGTAGTTATTGCACACCCCGGGCAGTGTGTTTACATTGTGACGGGACCTCACTGACGGCATTCGGAATGATAGGATTTTACCGCGATTCCCGCAACAGTACGCAGGTCACGCAAGAGCCACCCGGGGCTGACGTCCTTGTCGTAGGGATTGCCGCTTTACAACGTGCACGCGCCTGCTCTGATGCAGATGCAGCACTGCTGTATAAGTGCATCAGCACTAGCAACAAACAAGGCGTTCTCCAAGCGGTAAAATCTGGTTTATGGGAAAGGTACATGACTACATGCTACATGGCATTAGTAGAAGTTTCAATCAACTGCCCCGTACGAGTTTTGGGTAATGTAAATTTGTGTATCGTTTCCCGTGATTTATAAACAAATTATATTACTTTTTTAAATTAACATATCATGATAGCGAGTTATCTAAAGCGGTGCTGTATTGCTAACGGTGCCGGTCTTCACACGACATGACCTGTCCAAATGCTCATCTGGATCAATTTCCCGTAAGCAGGACTGACTGTCCAGCTACAGATAAATAAAGTCATGGAAAGCCAAAGATGGCAGGTTTAGACCTTTTGAGGCTGTTGTGCCGATAAAGAAGAAAAAGAGGAAGATAGCGAGTTCAAAAGTAAGCTTTGGCTCTTTATTAAAGATAAAGAATATATGTCAAAAGAAAAAAAAACTTATTTTAAACATGTACAAAACATATCATTAAATCTTGCATACCTCGCAAAGGATGTTCTTCCACAGTTTGATTATCTTTATCCCAATTTATGTGAATAGTATCAAAGACCCCTAGCCTTGCATGTGATGATGTGAAGAACGCTATGAAGCTATGAAGGCGTAAACTCAATAAGTACACTATGCGGTCTAAGCTCTCTCGAGTGCATGAGACTCAGGGATCGGGATCAGTGTGCATTCTTGACAGTTGTTGACACTACCGAATTGATGTTGATCGTATAGATCATTGAAGTGGCGTCCCTTGTCACAGATTTCGTCGGAACCTATCAAAGTGGGTTTCCGACGTCCAAGGCACTATCTTTACCTATTCTTGGTTTCCCGTATAGTACCTTCATTGAATGTACATGGAACTAAAACCTCAAGGATCAATGTGACGTAGTCAAAACCGTACCCGATCGCGATAGAGGCTCCATTAACAGCAGACTACGAACATAACTTTGGACAGCAACTTTAGCAACTAAATCCGAAGGCGCATTGTTATCGTGTAGTGTTGTGCAAGATTAATCTTTTGAGAAGAGTTATTTATATGAATCTTTAGTCCTTCCCTGTTAATAAAACCTCATATTACATCAAGAACTCACGGACCCTTATGAATCCTTAGAATAAAGATTTTTCAACGTCCTTTAGTTTACTTTGGCTATGAGCCTTCAATAATTCGGGCCGAGGACTCTAACGCATTCCTTAGGCATTCCGTAATCAACAGCTCCCGGAATCAATTAAAAGTAACAGACTGCCGCTCATCTAAAAAAACGCAATAATTTGCTCCCCAATTTTTGCTACGCACATGGACAGAAACTGGTTCCGACTGACTTGTATCTTCCTGTACGATCAAGAATGAACCAGGCTCGTTTCAAACTCCGCAAAAGGAACT
Source organism: Anopheles moucheti (assembly GCF_943734755.1). Taxonomy (NCBI): domain Eukaryota; kingdom Metazoa; phylum Arthropoda; class Insecta; order Diptera; family Culicidae; genus Anopheles; species Anopheles moucheti. The sequence goes on from NC_069141.1 coordinate 63,694,389, forward strand.
AAAAAGAGGATGCGCTGACCAGTGGAAAACATTCAACCGTACGCATCGTTCAAGATTGTACCATGAGCGATAAAAATCCCCATCATGCTATGATAGGGACCGTGAGCTTTAGATTCTAACCGATCAGGTTTAGAGCAGCCGAAACCAGACTTGCTTTCAATTGGCCGGCACTGCCACGCACAAAACAATTCCGCATCCAATCGATCGACCATCGTCGCCAGGGTCAATGGCTGCGCGCGTTTGCAGAAGCCACATTTGGGCTAATAATAACCGCCAGTTTTGCGAATTCTCACACAGCCCGTTAGGGGGCCGAACCACCTCGTTATCGCGGCATCAATCATGTCAGCCTGACCACGATAAACCCAACAAAAAAATAAAAGGCACAACCTGCGCACAATTTCGGTGGTCGAAAACCTGTTGCGAACTACACGCCACTACACGTTGGCGCGTTGTTACCGACAAAAGCTGTGGGCCTGGTTTCCGTTCAAGGTCGAGTCCGACGTTCATTCATTCATCAAGTGGGGTGAGAGGATTCATCACTGTTGAATGGCTGTTGGAGCAACAAGGAAGACGTTAATGAAAGCGCGCCCAAGTTGCGTATGGTACGATCGGGACCATTAAACGGGGGCTCGATCAATGATCATCCGATGGTTGGTTTGACCAATCGGTGCGATCGTTACACCGTCGTGGAATGTTCGGAATGTGGCCGTTGTCCGTATCCCACCGCAGTTATCCTGCCGCATCGGGTCGCTACAACGCAGGACAGCAAAGAAAGCAAAACGAAACAAAAACGATGCTCCACGCAAGGAATTCTCGTACGGCGCATACAAAAAAAGAGAACCAGAGTCCCAATTCTACCCGAAAAGGTCATTCGCTTCCGTCATCCGTCATTGCCTTTGGCCTGGTTTCTTGGGGGTATTTTTTGTTCTTCCTGTGTTTTTTTTTCTTAATTACACCGAAAAGGAAGTCGCACGGCTCAACTAACAAAACGCCAAATATGGATCGCACGAGACGATCGCCTCGTCTACCGGTTTGGAAATCCCGCCAAAATCGGAAACTGCCGTCAATCGATTCTGTGGTCGAGTTTTGTGGAGCTGATGAAAGACAGCACCAAATGTGCGTCATGATCAAGTTTTGGAAACATAATTAGATTTTGCGCCTTTGGCCAATGTCAGCTTTTCTTTTGTTCTCTTTCTTCGCAGGAATGGAATTCGCAAGGCACCCACTGGAGCGTATAATTTAGAAAGCCATCATTCGGGTCGATGTGTCTCCCATACGGACGCCCAAACAACCAGCATGATGCAATCGATCACCTTCCGAGCGTCACTCTTTTCACTGGCACGACACCTGGCGGCAAGCATGAAAAGGTGGGACCGATCATAAAAAAAACCTGTCCCCGAGCTCGAATTCGGTTGTCAGCGTCTCCCATTGGCGGATACGTGCAATAAAAAGAAATCAGCCATCGGACGCATGCTAGCCGTGGCATGTATCGGTTATCTTGCCGGACAGCATATCGCGTGTTTGCGATCTATCGCAAACACGCACACAAGCGCCCGGACGTGCACAAAGGGAGAAACCGCCGATTGCGCGTTTCGTAGCTATTTCGTTTCGCTGTCTGATGTAAGTGTTCAGCAAATTGCCACATGACGAAAAACCAAGAAATTTTTATGAAAAAAAAAAAAATGTGAAACATGGGGAGGAAGAGAAATTGGGCATTTTTGATAAGAATATTCCGTTGCATTGGACTGCGCAGTTATTGGACTGCGAATTGGTAGGATGCTTTAAATCACTTTGTTTCAAACTTAATAGTTGTTAACTTGAACGGTTCAACGAAAAGAAGATCTCCGTAATTCCTGGTTTGATTACGATCTGGAATCAACAACCGGGATCGTACGTTTCCGGTGCCAGCAGTAACCCCATCGCTTCACCATTTTGGTCGAAGGTTATCGAACGCATAAACAAACAGCGCATGCGGATTGCATACTTGCCGGGTTTTGACGCGGTCTCTCACGTGCGTGAGACAGTTGAACGAGCCTCCGGTCGTGTACTACAGCGCAATCAAAAGATCGCACTACTGTCGATCAAGAAAAAGGGGGATGGTTGGGGCCAATGTTTGCCAATGTGCGTGATGTTTTTTCCCCGAATCATCAAATTGTTATCGCATCACAAGTGTAGCCTGATAGCGCATATAAATACTATACTTCAAAGAAACTGTAAAATAAAAGTTTCCAGAACAGCCTAGTTTGACGTTGCGTTTATTTATGCTTTATACCCATCAATCAATGATACAGCATTAAAATTTTACAGAAAATGTATTATTACCCACCACGTGTTACTAAGCACGCGCGTATCTCCGCACTCATGGAGGCGCCCAGTCTCTGGTGCGTTGCGCTAAAAAAATTAAAACAATTTCACCCAAAACCATACCCTACATTAACCACATGAAAGTGATACAATTACAGCTTTAAAATATTTCGTTTTTAACTGAACGTGCTTTCAACTCACGCCGCCAACCCTTCAGGGTTTCGGTTCATGTTTTACACAACCCACCACGCTAGCAGCCGCCCCCGGGCAAGGACCAACCACTAATAGACGAGCTTGAAAAGAGCAGCAACATGACCAAATGACGAATGACAAATCTTTTCTTAGGACGGCGATGTTCTACCAACGAACTCGGTACAAGCAAAAAAAAGCACGGTAAACAATGACGTAGTTGTGATTTGTTGTTTTTTTACTAACAAAAAATATTTTTAAAGTGTAATTTGCAACAGGACGAGAATGGAGCTTGCATCAAAATGGAATTACTTTTAAATGTACAATAAAAAATAAAAAGTTCAAAACTGTCTTTAATGTGCAGGAATTACGTTTTAGGAGTTAATGTTTATTCTGACTCAACTCCATTTCACAACAGTTTAAATAGTTAAATCATTCTGCTGACTAAGCACTCAATTTTGGATGACTATTTCACTGACACTGAGTGGAGAAAAAAAAAGAACAAAAATGCTAAAATGGAACAAAAGTCAACTTAATGTAAAATTTGCCCCACGCCGCAAAATGTCTAGCGAAATCGGTAACACGTCCTTGCTTCCTTGTAACCGAATCAGCAACTCCAGTTCACTTGGCTACCATAACTATGGAGGACTTGAAGAGGGAAAGAGACACACAATTTGCACAACCATTTCAAGCTCGACGCGCCGGCTGGAACATTCAACAGGTAGCAATAACTTTGGCGGGGAGGACAAAAGAAAAAAGGGAAACATGTAGAAGGGCCGTCCGGCTCAAAACGATAGCGAGGATTGCGTTGTAGTAGCCAGTTAGAAAGAGCCAGAGCTTGGGAAAGACCTGAGGGCGAGAGCGTGATGCAGGCACCGAGCCCTAGCACAACCGAAGCAGAGATAGCGCGACCAGCCCGCACGACGTATTGGCGAAGCCACGAACAGGGACTGCGAGACGGGAATCGGCAAACGGGTACGCGTCACGGTGGGTGCTGCTGGTGTGGAAAGGAAACCGAATACGCGCGATCGTGCTCGGAAGACGCGCCAGCCCGTGGGTAACTCTATATAAAGAAGTGGTTGGAGCTGCAGTCAGCATCAGTTTAGCTCTTTGCTACGCAACGATAAGCAACGCACGAAGCACCGGACAAACCAGCTCCACTCGCAACGGACTCAGTGGTAGATTAGTGAAGCATTGTGTGAAGTAGTAAAGCAGAGCCATGCAAACGATCCATTCGGCACAGTGAACAGTAAAGAAATTTGGTGAAAGGTACAATTTGTCACGCGTGTCCTTGTGGAGTTACGTAAAGAACTCTCCATTTATCGAGAAAAGTGAAGAAATAAATGGTCGTTATTGAAGATAAAACCCCCAATCGTTCGTGGTTATGTAAAAATTGATGCATTTTATGCGGACGTTCGTGTAACAAAAAGGAGTGAAGTGTGTGTACAGCAGTTAACTAAACCTATAAACACACAAACCGTTGTTGAAAGTTGAAGAAATAGGCTGTCAATCGAAGGCAACACAGGTTCGGTTGCTAAGCAAACGGCAACTAAAGCTCGCGAACAAAAAAAGTGTCTCAAATCGAAACACAAACGTGTTTAGTGGACAGGATTTCTACTACACAACCAACCGACGGACACTTTTGCCCTTAGGCTTACACAGGTGAATATTTCTTAATTAATTTACATTTTTTTATAAATTCAAATAATCGACACGTCGGCTTCCAATCGTTCGTCTGACTGATGTGAGTTTCGATGAGCTAAAATGGTTCACTGTGAGTCATGTGGTTCTGTTTCGTGGAAATCCATAATTAAAGCTTGTCGCTTTTCTAGCCCGTGGTGATTTGACGATTTTGATGATTCAAAATGGAGAGAGAAAAGAAAAGTGAATTAGAAAATAATAACAACAACAGAACAGCACACACAGCAACGAAAAAACATCGAAACAAAGAGTAGTATAAGGAAAGGGGAGCGTAAAGTAGTTGCGGTGGGGGTGCCCATTTTCCTGTTTTCCAATCGTGCCGAGGGTGCTGCGGGATGAATGCAAATTCATCGACGGTTTCACGGATCAACGGGTTTTAATAACATGGCACATGGCCACCCCTCCGCCACCAACTGGAATGGGTGGAAAATCCCGGCGGAAAACGCGGTGGCGGTGGTCGAAATAGTCCAAAGCTTTTCCAACCTGTTGCTTACTGGACCGATCAGCGGTGTTGCACTGTACGCTTTTACCAGGAATCGGTACCTCGTTTTCTTTTTACAATACAATACCTTTCCATCGGCAAAGGAAGCTTGAAACGAAAAACTTGCCTACCGACACAGAACAGGAAAGCACATAATTCCGCCAACGCCAACTCGTGAACCAAGAACCGTACCGATTCATTGTGTTGCTTTATAGAGCGGTTTTTTTTATTTATTTTCTTTCTTTTAAATCCAACGTCACAGCCATTGCCATGCTGCTGCCGTACAGGATTATCCGTTCGCGAAGGAAAGCCTATTGGCTGGCATGTGAACCGTTTCACCTGCAATGGCGGATAGAGATGGCAAGTGGTGCGAAAGAAATGTGTCCACCAAACAATAAATACATTTCATCATTTCTAAATACATTTGCCAAACGGCATAATCAGCAACGTAAAACAAAAGCACGCAATAAAATCGACGTCAATGTTGCTGAGCGCAGCGTTCGACGGCGGGAGCAGAGAGGCAAATGTTAGCCTGAATTATTTACCAAAACGCATGTGGCCTATGTATATTAGCGGAAAAAATAATAAAAGCATTTTAATTTTCGAGGAAAATTCCCATTACAAAAAAAAACAAATGATTGCAATCGAGTCGAGCAGTTTTTCGAGCAGCTTGTAACGGCTTTTCTGTTGTGATTTGAAACGCGCGCGTGCCGCGATTTGCTCCATGAAGGAACGACGCCGGTCACTCTATCGCTCATGTATTGAAACCACAAAACATTGCAAAAGGCCGTTGGTTGGAGAAGGTTGGAACCTTCCCACTGTTTTGCCTCCATTCAACTCCTTGGGCTGATTGTAATACTCCTTCATTTAGGTCGAAACCAATACCCTGGTGTGCGGGGGTGTTGTTGTATTGACGTTCGGTGCCGTACACGCGAACCAGTTGAAATCCAAAACGAAGGCAAAGGCTTTTCAATGTCTTAGGACGTTTGTCTCTGGGCGCTGGGTAGGGTGATGCATCGCTGTCCTTTTGGGCGACAAACAGCGGGATGTGTTATCTATTCGTGCATGTGCCTCTCATATGGCTTCTCCCAAGCTGTACTAACGACCGGTCATCAAGCAGCAACATCTCGTCATCTCCCATGTGCGCCCACTAGCAATGATCTTAGCGCGACCAAAATACGCGCAAAAAAAAGGATATATTTTCGATGCATAGCTCCGGTTACGCCTGACTGAAAGACGTCATTTTAAAGGGTCGATAAACGGATATTCTTCCAAGAATTAACTGTTATTCACATTCTTGCCATGTGAAGGCTGAACAGAGTGAAACTCAATCCTCGTTAATCGTGCTGCTAGGTTGAAGCTGATAAATATACTGCGATCAGTAGAAAAGCTCTTTAAATACCTCCGAAAAACTTGCTAAAAGCACGTGTTCTGAACAGTTGTTTTATTTCTTCCGCTTCACGGGACCCATATTGAGCGAGCAAGAAATTTTAACTGAATGTTTTTGTAACTCAATCTTAAAATGATTTGAATTTTTAATTACCTTTTAACCTTTACGTACTTCGGTAACATGCCATGTGCACATAAATAATAAATGCAACTTATAGAATTTATTGTTATTTATAGCAGAATAATAAAAATGATTCTATAACAAACTATTTACATTGATGAAAAGCTTTAATAGAAAAGTACTGTCATGTCATACGATTATTAATTTTATTTATCTTCAAAACAATGCTTCCATTCAAACGAGACCAGTAATCCTTTATGCTAATCGTTCTCTTTAGTAATGATCTCCAATTTATACTTTGGAACATGGAGATTAATTGTCCTTTTCAAAAGTTCATTCTTCACTGGAATGATAAGAAAAAATGTTTCAAAAAGGAACGGAAAAGCACATTAAACCCCTCACCCACGAAGCATAATTACCAACCAGTCATACGGCAGAAAGTGTCCCTTCCACGGTGGGCGGCTGTAAAATGATCGCGTCCCGAAATGGAGCAACGGTGGTGGTCCTTGGCACAATGCAAAAGCAGGCGTGGCTCACCCCTAAAACCATGACACAAACCAAGAGCAGGAAGGAAATATGGAAGCACTATCAAGAGGAAAAGAATAGAAGCAAGCGGAAGAAAGCAGAAGAAGTGCAGAAATAAAAGTGTTTGGACGCACGCGATAATACCGCTAGGCCGTGGTGGCGAACGACCCGCCACGTGCCGTTGGGGAGCAACATTCGTAGTGGTGGTGAGTTGACCACTGATTGGTTGAACTACACGCGTATGACTTGCATGCAAGTTCGGTCCTGCACATTTCAATGAGCCAACCACTTAATGTTACTATTTATTATAAGTGGCAGATAGTGCAATGGGAGCAAATAGTTGTTTGTTATTTATTAACAATTATAATTATAATTAATTGCTTAATTTTCCCTGTACGCTCTAAATGACATCGTTACCCCCAAATGACAATGCTTGAAAGCTGCTGTGTTTAAAGTATACCTTCCATTAACGTGATTGCAGCACAATGGGAAAAAGTTTTTCACCAGTGCCCAAGCATTCGCCCGTTGCTGGCCGGGTCAATCTTGTGCCGGCCGGACCTTGAAGGTGCAAGGTCAACGATTGTAACGTGCGTTTATATAAGTACGGGTGCAACCATACTGCATTTGTGCATCCTGTTCAGTGCAGTGCCGCACACACCGTTACGCAACGTGAGTTTCAAATCAAATGACTTCAAACTTCAAAGTTTACCCGTACTGTTCAGGACGAAACAACGGAACAATGAATAGCAAAACCGGATGTAACGTTAGGTGTTAACAGTTGGGTAAAACGTTTATATTAATTTTATGAAAATTCCACGAAGGGAAGCCAGTACTTTAAACTTTCATGTTGATACTCATCCCTCGAACAGAGTTAAACAAATTGCAAACGCCCCGGCAAACCGGGTGGATAGGCAAACATCGATCGCTAATTAAAGAAGCCCCCCGGGAAATGGGCTAACAAACCACGCCAGTCTAGTGGAAGTTTTAAAAACGAACGCTTTATTTACTCATGAAGGCAGTCAACTTTGCTTGATTTCTATTCTAAATGTCGACATTTTGCCCATTATTCTTTCCCCGTTCCCCAGACAGACCAGCGGATCGGTTAGCAACCGGAAGCACACGACAGCCACCATGATTACCCATTGGACGCTGATAGTGTTGGTGGCGGTGGCCATTTCGGGCCCGCACAGTGCATTGGCCCGACCGGCGGAACCGGAAGCACCGGCCGAAATCTACAACGAGCTGGCGGAGGAGTACCAGCGACTCCACAACCAGGAGATCCGCTTCCTGCAGTATCTGTCCGTGCAGGCCGAACGGCAACAGCGCGAGGAAGCGTACCTGCAGGCGCAACGCGAACAGCAACAGCTTGCGCTGGACGCACGCAATTCACTGCTGGACGATGCCGGATCCCTGCTGGACGATTTACCGCAGGAGTTTGGCCGACCCGATGACGGTACCGGTGCGGGACGCAATCTGAACGGTTACGGACATGAGGTTTCCGCCCAAACCGAACCCGTGCAAAAGGAGGTTCCACACCAGAAGAGCAAAAATGACAAGAAAAATAACCACTGTAAGTTGATCAGCTGTTTGCAAAACTAATTCAAATATTTTAATGCTTACTTTTTATCTTATCTTTCGCCACAGATATGTCCTTGTGCCATTTTAAGCTTTGCAACATGGGACGTAAACGTAACCAACGATTTCCTCAATTGTAAGTATCCTCCCGACAGTAGGTGAAGAGTCGTTTTTTTTAATTAAAAATCAGCTTCTAAAACTTTTTCTTTTCCAACTTTCTTTCTTTTTGTTTGTTTAGCTGGAACTAAAGGGTGAACACCGTTTGGAACAAGGACAGACAGCTAAATGTACAACGAAACTAAACTTAAACCACAAAGCGCCCCAGTACTAAAGGATACTAATAAACCCAGCATCAGATTGAAGGATAAGTTGGTGCAACAAACAGATGGAAATGGTAGTTTGGTGGTACAGGCTGATCTATTCGCCCAGTACAACCAGCAACGCTTCATCTAGCAACGTCAGCAGCAGCAGCAGCAACAGCGGCAGTAGCAGCAACAGAAGATTTAGCAACGGTATTTTCCCATTTATCGTTATTATAGGCGAACAAACGTGTAGGAAAATCTGTACTCTCTTTCAGAGCTAAACCATACGTACTAGTGCGTCTCACATCATCAAAAAACGGACACGTTTTTTTCTAAGAGACAAATATTAACATACTTGGAAGATAAAGCTCGCACAACAGTGCGAGAGGAAGAACAAAAAAACAACACAAACTTATTTATGAAAAATTTAAATTATTGATTGAAACTACTAATGAAATGTTACTTAAATTTATCTATTGGTACTATATTGCGACTGGAAGTAGGAAATTTGGAAGTGATGGGAGCGTAGGGAAAGCGGGAGCCATTGTATTTAGGGTAGGACCGCACGGGAGGAGAAAGATTAGATGCAAAACCATCCATTACCGGGAACCGTCTCTTCTGGTACGGTTTGCAGGAACATGAACAAGTATTTAGAATTATCCGTTTGTCTTATGTTTGTCAGAATTCATTGTTCACTTCACAAACACACAACACGGTCTCACACACTTTTAGCTTTATAGTAGTAGTATATATCCATTCCAAACAATTCTCGGACCATCGAAACTAAAATTTTTAGGTTTAACGATTGTTTATCCATTCAGCGAGTACGAAACCAAAACCGGTTAGCAAACGATTCGTATTATTAGCTTTAATTTTATGTATTAATATAATTTCCGCTATTAATCTATACGTTACCGTTACGTCCAGTGTTACCCCAAACACTACATGTAACGGATCGCAAAACTGAAATAAGACTATAATGAACACGAAAACGGATTCATTGCTGACAAGCTGACATTGAAACAAGTTCCGAACGTATCCAGTAGAAAGGACGAGGGTGTGTTGCAAACATATAACAATATTCCTTCCATCTGTGAAGCCTGTATGTCTGTTGTGTCCTGCGTCCATGTTTCCATGTTTTATGGTACACTATTCTGCTTCAATGTATATGAAAGTCTATGTGACGTTGGCAAACTTGTTACTCAACAGCCACAGAAAACAAACAAACAAGGCAAACCGAAAGCGTTAAAACGTAATATTAACGGTCATACTATTTATATACACCCATTGCTATCGGCTAATGTAATGATTATTCGCAAAGAAAAAAACACTCAAAAAATTGAAACTGAATCTGTGAGACAATGCTTTGATTTAAGCGTGCATGTGTATGTATATATATGTATGGTAGTATGTAATTATTATTGCTGCTAATAATATCATCATTTTACCCGGGAACGGTATCGAGGTATCGTTCATCGATCTGAAGCTACTGGTTATTTCGGACTTTTTTTCTGTAACTGACACTTTATATTTATCCACCGTTCCGTTGCATTATTGCAAGCCCTTGTTGAGAAACGAAAATCAGCTTCCCGGTTTTTGGGTAGAACATAAAAGATTAATATTTATTGCTAGGCGCCTTTCGTCTTGCGTTCGAGGTTTCCCTTGACCACCACCTCCCATTTCTATGCGTGTGAACGTGTAAACCCACAGTCGGTCGAGGGCGTCAATGAGTATATGCTACTTAAGCTCAAACTCAAACTCATCTTTAAATGTATACATTAAATATGTTGCCTTTCCTTCGACGGACATCCCCCAGCTGGTGGTGGCGTGCGCCCACCATCATGCACTTTGGTAGCTTAACGATGCAGTAACCGATCTCCAGCATTATGCCTTTGCCGGCCAATCTGCGATGAACGGACATGAATTCTAGTGTAGTGCAACAATCCCCCATTATGTTGCTGCCCATCCCGGGAGACAACATCGAGGCAGCATACGTTACTTAGCTGAGTGTTGCTGTGCAGATTTAATTATTGCATACAGTTGCCTAGTGGTCGTATATCACGAACCACCGGTACCGGTAAACTGATGTTGAGGGTTTTGAAGTGAAGTGAACAAATAAGGAGAAAACACACGCACACATCACTCTCCTAGGACTGCACGATTCGACCGAGATGGATCGGTATCCGTTGTGAGATCTGCTTTATCTAGAGGGTCGAACAGTGCATTGTAATTGCAATAATACCATTGCAAATACTTTACCATTCTCTTGTAAGTTAACTGAACAACCGTTGCAGGCAACGATCTGTCTAGCCGTACCTGTCAGGCTACCTATGACTTGAATTACCCATAGTCCTAAGTCTCCAGATCAGGCGTGTCGTTTGCTCAGTCGTGCACTATCAAATATACTATTTTTAACCGGGCCATGAAATACAAATACTAGTAACGCAAAATTGACCTAACTATCAATTAATTGCACAGCAATAAGGGCATGCGCAAGCACGGCTTCTGACGAATACCGTCTGCCTTGCACGGTTGCTTCTGACCACTGTTCCATTTTCAACCATTACATTAGACATATTGTGTTGTTCAGTACAAAACTAACATTACACTACGTCGTGTTCATTTTCCCGGCTTGCATAATAGCGACAGTGTGCGCTACTAACGCACTACCAAAGGATCGTAAACGTTTGCATTCCTAACCATTCAACGTTCATCACCACTAAACGGCATTGTCGTTGATCAGATCGATCGTACGTGTGTGGAAGCGATCGGTTAGTTTGGCGCTACTTTTCACTGGCCCATCGATAAGCAGATCAGTCGCGACACCGCACTCCCTTCCCTCCAGCTTGCTCCAGACGGATTTCAGTCTATCTTTCGCCTTTTCGCTCGTCTTTTTCGCTACCTTCTTTTTCTCCATTTTTAACGGTGCACAGCCTCGCTTCTGTGGAACGGATATATCGGTGCATTTGCTACGGAAAGAAATGCAAAGAACAGATCTATATCGTATCGTTGCGCAAGTAGATACACATTACGTGCGATTTACTTACCTCTTGAAGTTTTTGGGCAACATCGGTTTCGGTGCTAGGCATAAGGTGTTTGGATCTTCGGGATGGTATCCATACTCTTCTCCACGCAACCACAGTTCGTACACTTCCGGCTGAAAGCGACGCACAAACGTTTCCATTGAAATTTTCACCATATCCGGGCGGCAATTACATACGGACGCACGTTTGCCGTATTCGATCCATCGTTCGGTGGCAAAATTGGTCGATTCCGCACAATTAAAGCCATGATTAAACCCGGCATGGTAACCGTACGGGAAGGTGATCATTATTTCGCCCGGTTCCTGGGTGATCTTGTTGAACGGTATGCCGTGCGCTTTCAGCATCTGCGTACTAATGAGTGTCATCTTGTGACGCATGAACGCTTTACACTCCTGGTAGTTTAACGAGAACATGCGTTCCGCCAGCTTCTCCAGCTTGCGACCATGCTCGGGCGGGATGGCATACCACGTCTTAGGTGCTCCAAAGTGCAGATAATTTATCGAATACAAATCCATATCTTCGGTGTGCCATGCGAACGTGGTTTTCCACATGCCAAAGTACAGATAGGCCGTGTTCACACCTGCGATCGATATATTATAATCCGCATTGACGTAATCCAGTATGGTCCCGAGGCAGTTGATGTTCCACACCTTCACGTCCGGATCGGTCAAACTGCCCGGTACGTCCGCACCATATATGGGAGCGACATACGTTATGTTCTTCCAAAATTTCTTCTCTATATCCGCATAGTCAAAGTGCTTCGGTGTGGCATGTCGCTCCTCCTGCGTTTTCTCGTAAAACTCCTGCACTGTCATCGCTCGCTTCTGAATGTTTAGCTGCTGGTAAAGGCCCTGCCTACCCGATACCACCTGCGAGATCGGTGTACGTATGGTCACGTTGATATCCTTTATGTCGTATCCTTGCTTCCGCGGGACCCATTCCGGGGGCGGTACAACCTGGAGTAAAACGATCGGAGAACGTAAACAATCGTTGCTACAAATGCTGCGCTTGACAAATGCAGAGCAGTGTAAACAAGGGCCTACCTTTACGAGACCAGCCTTGTGAGCTCCCTTCGACTCCATATAGTCAATGTATGCCGGGAAATCCTGGAACTCTTCCCAGGTTGGTCGAAAGACCATTATTCTCGGTATGCTCATGATTATAGCCTACACTTTTCACTGCATCCCCAGAGAATATTGTTTTTACGAGAGCTGTTTAGGTTTGTTGTTTCTTCCACTTCTTGTGTGAGGAATTGTTACCATAAAACTGCCTAAACCTGCCTCATGGGCTGCACCAGAAGGATAACGAAGGTGTACTTCTAAAAGTACATTATCTGTAAAAAGGAAACATCTGTTTTAAGTTCTATACTTTTTACTTTTATTGCTTATTTAGCTAAAAACTGTGGACCACTATTTTGCACAATGTTGAGAACGTTTTGTTTTCTTTTTTTCTTGTGCCAGCTGTCAAAATACTTTCACGCACGAGTCGTGTAAACTCCGCTGCAGTTGGACAGCGTGGAAACGTTTATAATATGAGGCTCAAGACTTGCTATCAAATTTTGTGAGCTTATGAAAATATATATATATATATTATATATTGGATAAATATACAACCAAAACTATGCTAAGCAAATGTTTGTAATCTTTTGCACCAGTTTATTTACGGCAGACAATATACATTTGAGTCAATGTATGAGCTTTTCAAACTTTTCGCTAGCACAGTGGGAAGTTTTTATTCAAATATTAGTAGCTTTTTTATTTACCGTTATTTTCCATTTGAATTATATTACACGCAACTGAACATGTGCGTAAAGCTAATCTCGTGGAACAGATATCTTAATTATCTATTCCAATCCCATTCTGTCCAATACATTTATTTATTTAGTCCATAGACCAATACCATATTTCGTGTGCATTTAAAACATGCCCTTGACTATGCATGTTATCGTTTTTGTTTTGGGATAATAAATTCAATTTAGTACAACAGATCTCAAATTATATTGAGCCAGCAGAACTGTTGAGCTATTTTCTTCACTATGTTGTAGCATGTGCGCATGCAAACAATCACCCCCGTTAGATGATACAAAACCATTTCTAATGAGCAGTGCAAGTGCAACTGCGTACATCCACTGAAAGCGGATGAGCACGTTTGCGTTCATTGACATCAAGAATGTCAAGCAAAAATTCATACACATTCCTGCGGGGCAGATTCACCGTGCCCGAGCGGAACGAAAAACAACATTAACTTTTATTATTATAATCCCATTTTTTACGATCCATTGGTGTTACCGAACATGCGTCGCAATCGGCGTGTGGTGCGAGCACTTCAAGCGCGCGAAAATGATACGCTTTGATTGAGCAACGCTGTCGGTACACTTGTCGTACTCGCGTCAGGCGCCAACCGGTCATCTGGGGAAGTGATTAAGCGCTTCGACAATTCTTGGATTGATCTTAGATTGATCTTGCCCATGAAAACTTGTGTGCCCTTTATTGCTGCAGCAAGTACACTAGACCACACTAGACAAGGACGTGTTGGCGGGAGTTGGCCAAGGTTATGGTCGCTAGATTACGATCAAGGGTAAGTGGAGCTATGTTTTTTTTTTTATTTTTCAACGAGAACACACATGGTTTTTGATGAAAATCTTCTACACAATTCGCACACAGCAAGCTTTCTTACGCGCTTGGAAATTATTTACATGGTTGACATCATTGGATCAGTTAGTATTATACTTGTGTGATGAATTTATTACTCATCCGAGACGTATGTGAGGAACAGAAAGATAATTTATGTAGCAGACTGACCGTCCACAGCGTGTACTGATACTTAATTCAATTCCATTTCTTTCTTCAAACAGATTAGTCACGTGCTACGATTACTCTAGAACCATTGAACAACGTTTCAACCCAACACGAAACAAATCATTGATGTTTGATCAATCATAACCCTCAAAGATCATCCATACTGAATCATGTTTATGATGAGGAACGTAAGGGGGCGGCAGCATATCGCGATGGCCTTTTCCTGAGCGACCAAATGAGCAAGGGAACGCGAATTCGAGCGCGAGTGATCGAGAGGGCTTGAGAGAAACGTTCTACAGAACGAGAGCACCATCTTAGTCCTCGCGCGGCTCGATGAGCGGTAAGATCATTTTTGTACCGCGAACCGGCTGGTCGGAACGTTCAGTTGCTTAACAGCGATCGAGCGCGTTGGAATGCGCGGCTAATTATTGCATCCGTTGTTCGCGTACATTTGTGCGATACACTTATCATTCCTGGCCACAATCTTGCCGACGCCCTATCCCGCGTAAAGAAAGTTTCCGTTTTCAACGAAAGTGACGCACGGCGCTCGAGTTTCGCATCGCGCCAAGCGTGCCGCGCCGAACGCACCAAATAGAACGTGATAGAACAAAGCGAACAACAGTGCGCGGGTTTTAGCAATAAGCGATTTTTTTTGTTTCCTCCTGTTTATTGTTTGGTGCTATCTTGCTATTTCTCTGGTTCGATGTGTCACATCGCTTGCTAAGTGTGGTCATAGGGATCGAACAGTACTGTACACGGCCTCGACCATGACGGCGGAAACGCTAAAACCGTTTCTCAATCTACCGAACACGACGGCCGACGGGCTGAAAGCGCACTGCGCACAAAAGTCCACCGTTAAGCGAGGATTAGTTGCACTGGGATGCATTCTTGCGGCGGCCCTTTGCTGTGCGCTCATCGGTGTGCAGGTAGGCAGCTGGGGGTTGAAACTGTGACCAATTACACCTTCCTTGTTCCAGTGTCTTTGTGTATATGTTTGTAGTTAGGAAAGATAAAACGGTCATGCTAAATGCACTTAAAACTTCCGTTGCTAGTTGCTTCGTAAGCTTATCAGTAAATGCATAGCAGTTATTGGAATACTGTTTCAGAACAGCTTCATGACAGCTTCCTAAGAGAAACTGTTTATGGTTGTGTACATAGCCTTGAACAATAATTTAAACCGAAGTTATTAAGGTAGACATCTACACGGATAAGAAATTCTCACAAAATCAAAAGTGAGAGCTGACGAGAATAAGCTAGCTAGAAGTACAAGACCTCAATTTTTACTTATTTGTATCCTGTGAACTTGTGAAGTGCAATTCCATAATTTCCTTTCCATTTTAGAGAAAAGTTTACTTAAATTATGACAAATTAGATTAGATTCTTGGGAAGATGGCAGAGTTGCTTTATGCAATGCATTATGCAAGTCGAAGACAGCATTCCAATAGAATGAAAATCAATATTTTTTTTATAAAAATACTATTAAGATTAAACTGTTACATCTTCTGGTGATTTATTGTAAGTCCCTTTTAAGAAAACAGTTTTAGCAGTATTCAAAACTTTAATGGTAAGGACATCAGATCCTGAATTAAACTTTCATCAATGTCTTTCATCGTTTATTTCATCTATTTTGATAGTCAACCTTAAATTCTATTCTTTGGTGAATCACTCTAGTAGGTATTATATACAAGAGTAGTGTTAGGTGAATCTGATTCAGATTAATGAATCCAAATGAATCTTTGATCATGAGCCGTGAGTCATAGTGGATTCCTTCGCATATGAGCTTGTCAATCATGCTTATTGCTTCCTCCGATTATCAGTTATTAAACATGGGATTAGGTCGCCAGTGCTCTGAGGATTCATGTATCTTTTTAAACGTCGATTCCTCATTTCAATGACTCCTTGCTAAAAATTCATATAAATGACTCTTTAAAAAAATCATTTAGCACACTAACACTATATGGAAGGCCAGTTCCCATTGAGATTTGTACCCAATCTGTACATGAAATGGAATAGAGAATCGACTATAATATTGTATGTACACCTTTAGCTTTAAACACTTTACAATTTAATACGGTGAAATAGAGGCAATCAGGAGGAATAACGTCATATGACAAGCCTTATTTAATTCCCATTTCCCATCCATTCATCATCTCTTTAATCGCACTGTATTACACTCTTCGACTGACCTTGGAACCTTGTCGCTCTTCCACAGATCTGGCATTTGAATAAGACGGCCGCACTGCAACAGGAAGTCGACGACCTGAAAATGCAACTGTACCAACGTGCCCGCGAGTTCACCGAGTACGAGGCAAGTGCACCAGACCAAACCTACCTATATGCATACCTTCTTACCAATTCGGCGCGACGTCTGCAGTATAACAGACCCATTCCCGCCAGCCTTGCCCTAAATGGTGCTTTAATCAATTCAAACGAAAGCACTCCAAAATTGTTAGCAGCTTCCACAGCTTGCGTTAGTCTCGTTTCTTATGCGACACCGAGCTGAAATGAACACCGCGCGCCATACCCTCCATACAGGCGTCCCCAAACTCCCTTGAATACGGGACGCGTCTTGCCGGTACAAGGGGAAAGATGTGGCGCCGGCTTGTAGCAGCTGTAGTTGGCGTGGGCGAGAACAGAACTGATGTCCATTAAATTAAGCCTCTCCAAAATGTCATACCACAAGGCGCAGTGTGGTCCCCCTCCTCCTTCCTTTCCCCCTCGGGATTCGACCCGAATTGCCGAAACCGGACTGGATGATAATGTGTCCCGAGAAGGGGATCGCAGCGTGATCTATTTATGATGATTTAGTCGCTCGCAGGGGCAGTGTGAACCGATTCCGCCCGTCAGCCTCACCGACCACCGGTGCTGTGCCGGACAGTTTCCGTGCGTTGTAATGACTTGCACAAGTTTTCGGCAAACTTTTTTTGTTTATCGTTTGCTATCCGTTTTCCTACGACAAATTCGTTCGATACGCCCAAATATCTGGGCACGACTTTACATGCTACACACGCATAATGTTTTTGTGTGTCCAAAATTCTACAACATGCTAGCATGAAATTGAATTTCCGTCCCATTCCAGCATACAATCAGCCGTCGGTTCCGATGCTTGGCAGCTAAACTCAAACGCTTTACGGGTGATTCACTCCAATGGTGCGTGGTGATATCAAATTTCCTGCGGGATGTACGGAATTGCGGATCACGCGGGTTCACTATCTCGACCCACCCGGACTACCGGAACGATAGCATCAAATCGTTCATTATGTGTGTTATTCATCAGAATTCCTCCACATCATTGTCCAGCTTACCAGGGACAGAGCTGGGTTAAAATAAGAATAAGAAGAACATACAGATTTGATGAGCTGCACATGACAGTTGGCTTTTCCTCGAAGGCCTACTGCGACAGAACTTTTCTCTACCTCGTTGAGAGGATACAAAATTAATGTACGCTTACTGGCCACTCCAAACAGCGAGACTACGGCAGTGGCCCCATTTTAATGCGTGAAAATATCCTTGCTTTTGTGATTGTGACCTTTGCTGACGCGGCACACCATCGGAAATCGGTGTCATAATGTTTTCATCGAGATCATTTGTCAGCTTCAAACGAAAGATTTCGTGAAAAATGGATTTTCCGACTAATACGTTAGAATCTGTGCAAGGTTTCGGAACCGGGGCAAGTTATTTTCGTCTTCATATAAATATTGGAACGGAATGTAGAGCAAGGTAAGCAGATTTTCCGATACCTGGAACATGAAGGTGAATTAAACCTATAATGTGACCCTGAATTTTGTTGAGAATTCTAACGATCCGTCATTTCAGTCAAGGTTTAATAGCGTGGAAATGCGCGTATTTTAATACGGTACCGTGTGGCCAATTCCAATATTGAATTCGTTCCAGATAATTTGGAACACAACGTCCAACATGCACACAAACGAGTGTGTGAGTTTATGTTAAGCTTCATCCGATAAAATCCATTTCACACTTTCTGTAAGCCACGGTTTTGGTGCGCATTTGCGCTTCGCTGCCATGCGAGTCACACTGCATTCCACGTGCTACTGCATTCAGCTAATTAAAATCCCGTTTTATGCCCTTTGGAACTGCACCGGACACACACTCTTTCCCTTCATCATCCAGGACCTCCAATCCATTTCTTGTTTTTTGATGGATACTTTTCGAATGTTCCAACCAATGAGCACGCCATTTGCATTCGAACACCAGCGTTGTGCATCGTTGTACACGAACAATTCCCTCCGAACTGGTCTATTTCTGGTGCCACCTGCTGGCTGGCTGCTGCATTGCGATGCATTTTTTGCTGCCCTCATCTATGATTTGAGCGAACGTGTTACGGTGTAAATTTTCCTTTCGCACATTTGTTGCTCGCAGGGTGAAACCTTTCGTCGAACCTGTCGATCGAGCCATTACCACCAACCACAACGGCGCACAAACAAAAACAAGCGTCCCATCGTTTCGCCGGTGTCAGATGTAATGACCGGGCCCGAAACAGAAACATTTTCCGCGGCATTTCGTTTTCTTTTCGACAAATTTTAATGGCAACACCGTGCATCAGCATCGCCCACACGACGATTACCTGCTCCAATGGGAAGCGAGCAGCGCAAGGGCAAGGTGCACCGTGGCCCGATTTGCGTCACCGCGTGACGTTTACCTTCGGCGTTGATGCGCACTTGTCCTTGACTTTGACCATCTTTAGGGTTCTGAGAGCTATAATGAAATGTTTGGTTTTGGGTGGTTTTATTGCCTTTCGGTGCAATTGGAAGTTATTTTCCTTGCGGGGAGTGGTATGAAGCTCATCAATTACGCGACCAAACGATACGATCTTCTGCTTGATGCCCTCTAGAAAGATCATTTTCTTTTCTGTGTGTTTTTAATTCCCCAGAACTAACGCGCTGAAATACCCACAAGTTTAGGGAGAAGATCGTTTTGCATCTCAAAGATAAATTGAAGCAGTTTTGCAGCACTTTGTTCTAGATAGTGTAAGCTGCATTTGCCCATAACACTGGACTGCAAACGACGTCATTCGAGCAGGAAAGTGTATTGCTTAGAAATGGCCAATACCGACACACTTCTCGGGCGCCTGCTGGTCAACATGACCTTTTCCCTCCGGCACCGATCACGGTTCTTCCCGCGTCTCGAACACACAGGAGCTTAAGCTCGCCTTTGATCTGGCTGCCTTTGGCAACACTGACGCAAGGGAACCAACCGGACCATCCAATCCGATGGTTGCAATGATGGCCCCAGCCACTAACGCACAGCACAGTTTGCTGATTGTCGTTATTGACAGTTCGTTTGTGTGATTCGTGTGGGGCTCGCCAGAATATCGTTATCGGTGCGCTACCAAGCGGTGGGCCCGACACAGCATGACAAACTAAACTAGACGTAGACATCACACTCCCATGGGAATACCGAATAACGAACCGCAAACAGCGGGATTCGTTCGAGTGTCAAACACACAACCCAACGGACCTAGGCGGGTGCGTAAGAATGTTCTGCTGCTCATTGTTCGTACGCTGCACTGTAGCTGCTTGTCAGTCAGTGATTAATTTACCTTTCCTTTTCTTGTCACTTATTTTGAAGATTTTCTTCAGTTTTGGAATTAAGGTTTCAAGTAATATTTTTAATAATATTTGTAAGTGATAAATTTGCTGGTTATTGGTATTTTGATGTGATTATACATTGAAAGTTTAATTGCTTTATATATCAGAAACAAATTATTTTCTTACTAATTACATTTTAGTAAATAATGGTTAAATATATAACTATTAATAAATGATTAATAATAATTCTACTGATTGCTTATTTACAATCTAATTGGCGTTACTAGGTGTTAACGAAAATTTAGTACAATTTCACAAACACATTGCGTTAAATTCTGATCTCATTTCGTATTACTGATGTGAAGTAAAGCCCTCTGAATGTTTGCCAGTTCTATGTTCTATGAAGTTATTTGTTAAAACTCTCCTTAACACTTAGATCTTACTTAGTTTCACTAAATCACCAATATGACTCTTAGAAGTCGTGCGGCGCTTTAAAGTTTAGGTATGCCTCTGAATATGGACGGATCAAATTAATGCAGCCAACCATAGGAGGATATAGTTTCTACTCGAATAGAACTCAAATAAAATTGCATTGGTTGTGACAAAATCAGTTTCCTTCAATTAATTGAGGTCTTTTGGAGATAGAGATAGTGAGGTAGAGTGGAGATGCAATATCTTCCTTCCAAAATAGGAATATGGAAGGCGCAGCTCTGAATGTTCCATCACATCACACCATTGCCTAAAAACTTATCTATTACATAGCCAATATCCACAAACAATGAACACAATGCACCAGAAGGACGCGACAATAAATCCTCCGACAATGCTCGTGAGCTGTGACTTATGGTCAGAATTCGACCTAGATGATCATAATTCATCAAATGATCGATATTGAAATCATGGCACTGTTTAGGTCACCGGTGATCCGGAGCATACAGCCAAATAAGGCCGTTCGCACATCCACTGGCACAGTGGGTTCCCGCGTAGACTGCCAAACCGCGCGAACAGGTACCAATAGAATGGCATTGATTTATAACGCTTCCCGTGTCCGCTGCTCTCACGCGCGCCATCTAATCGCGTCTAGTCGGCGATTGGACGGAGAAGAAACAGAAAACAAAACACAATACAAATGTGACCACGAAACGTGGCGGCTTCGTACCAGCATCGGCGCCATCGATGGAAACGACAGAACGTGACACATCGGGCCTCGCTCTTGAATGGTTTCGATCAAACCGAATAGATAGCGATGCAAGGCGTGAAATTATTGACACACGCTTTTTTTTTCTTCTCCTTGCTGCCCCTTTTGCTGTACGGCTAGTAGCTGACAACTGAGAACTATCTCTGTACTACACCTTCTTGTCTCTGTTAATCATCATCCAATCGTTTCCAATCCAGTAAACATCTCCAATATCCCGAGAATGCACTAAAGATAGCCGGTATCCGTTACGGAAACGGTTTCCCTTCAAACGATCGTTCCATACGGTACCGATCGATGCGGGCAAGAGTGTGTTGAACCGATGTAAACAAACCCATCAAGATTGGCTTGGTGAAGAAAGGTGTACGGAGCTATTTTCGATCGCGTCCAAACGAACGAGACCTGACCAAGTGGGCTGTTTATCGTGTTTGCCACAAGCATCCATAAATTGGAAGTTTGTTAGTGTAACCGTGTGATCGCGCGTGTATGGGTGCGCATTTTTATTGCCGTGTATTTTTATCCCACCGGACGCTCTACGTGCGATTAAGCCGGGATGAAATTATGAATGATTTGTAGTTATTTTTATCTCCACTGAAACGAAATAACAAGATCATTCGCCCTGCCTCAAGTCGGTGCTTGCGATCAACGTCGATCGGGTGACTGGTTGGTTACATTTCGCGCCACTGTTGACGGGCGTGAAAGTGGAGAATGGAATTTCTCATTGCGGCAAATTTCAATTAATTCCAACAATTTAATTTAATTGATCACATTGCACGCATTGATCGGAGTGTTGCACCGCACACGCTCTGCTGCTGGCATCGTCTCATCGACCGCGCTGAAAACAAATGGTAAATGATGATTAATACGTTCAACTCGCCCCCCCCCTCAGCTAGCGACATCTGCATCTGTTGCATCGCAATGGACGGCGATCGATGGGGTGGTGATGCGTGCCGGGCCCGGTACACGCTACATGACCCGCTCACACATAAATAACGCTCGGGCGCCACTCGGGTGACAAGTTGCGATTCGTAAACAAATTTGAGAATCGGTCGAGAAGAAAAACACAACGAGCAACCTTGCAACACGCAAGTGTGTTTCGTGGCAAAACATCGCGGGGAAAGATCGCTAGATGGTAGTGAAAGCAGCCATCCAAGATTAGACCACGGAATGGAACGGTGGTGACAGAATGCGATAAGCTGGCTAGCTTAAATTGGATCTAAGTTGCTTATGAAAAGCTTTGAACCGCTCACCGCCGTAACTATGGCGACCAATAAACATTTCCTTCAACACTAAGTTCTCCGACTTATCGACATCGGCGAACAATCTAGTTATCAACGGGAAGCATCGAAACAGAGCGCGACTTCATGCAAAAGATATCGAATGCCAGCACATTTCTGCTTTTTTTTGTACAAAAAAAACATTACTTTATCTAACTTTGCTTACCCACACAAAACTGACCATACGGAAAAAAACCCCACCCTACCACCCAAACATCCCATCCCGAACTTCCCGCTCTGTTAAGGCAACGTTGACAGCAATGGGAAACATTAAACGAGGAGATTTATCGTTCCTTTTCGGACACCGCCTAGTGCGGGATTCGCATCTTTATTCTTCATACCCTTGCGGAAACACCATATGGAGGTGAGCGAAACAGCGGAATGAAGCAAACGATGGTAAAGTGTGTAGCGAAAACTTTGATGTCTTATTTTTAAAACTCTGGCAAACAAACTGCCGTCCGGACGTACTGTACTAGGCCAGAGGGCACGTGTTGGTAGCGTCACACCACTAATCGAATGGCGAGCGATCAGAAGAAAGTTGTTGGCACTGCTCAATGAGCCGGTGGGTGGGTGTGTGTGTGTTCTTTTTTTTGTTTTTGTCTTCTTCTATTGCTCCCATCACCCCACCGGATAGTGTGGCGGGGACGAAACCGGTAAAATTGATGGTCATGGGCGCGCTGTTTGTAGGTTTTTAATTTTTATGTTAATTTTTATTCCCGTCAGTGTCTTCTTCTTCGGTATCTGGTCTAAACTGCAACAGGGTCAGGCCCATCAGTGTCAGGATGAGTCGAGGACTGACTCGTTTCGGTAAAGTTATTACTGCTGACGGATCATTTTTTTTTTTTGTTACAATCAGAAGTTGATTCAATACAAATGGAGTGGGGAATACTATCCTTGTTGGCTGATGGCTGATGTGTGTACAAATAACACTATGTTTTGGATGATGGACACTGGTAAACATAGATCTTGTTATCGCGAAACCGTAAACATGATGGTTGTTGTATGTTGTACATAAATTTGTTACTCTTGTGATAGAGTTTGTGCTGTCTGAGGTGTTTCTTTCAATCGCATGCTGCATTATATGCTATTGTTTGTATTTATAGTCTTTGTGCTGCCTTTTTTCAGTTTATTTATTTATTTATTTATTTATTTACTTATTTATTTATTAATTAACCCTTTATTATTATTATTTATTTTCTTGATTATTTATCACTTAATTAATTAGTCTATTTATTTGTTTTTTAACCTTTTCTTTATTTAATTATTTAGCTACTTTTGATATCAAACTAAATTCATGTTTGGAATCACCATTGCATTTTAATCGTACTAGAGTAGTAAGCACTATTTCTATATAATTAATCGTGCTCATGCTGCAAAAAAAAACATTAACACAAATTTATCTTTTTTCCATACATTGAACTCAAGCAGGACGATCAATTAAAATTCCTTCATGATCCAAAGTACCATCTGCCATTGACCGTAACATATCCGTTGGTCATCGAAAAGCATAATAAAAACCACTCCACCCCCACATCACTCTCAAGTGTTTCAAATAGTTTCTATCCAAACATTGGCGCCGGTTCACTCGATCGGCGGAAGTAAAAAAAAAAACCCAACCATAAACAGCGCTCCACATAAACCCCGCATACCCTTTGCGAATTGCATGGAATTCCTTATTTACGATCCAGCTCAGTTCATCATTTCGGGCGATAGCAAATGAAAACCATACGGCGTCTAATTTGATCTTATGCTCGAACTTGAGCTTCCTGCCTGCCGGACCAAATCGGGACAGACGTTTGCCAGCAAAGAACACCCCCTCCCTCCTCCCCTCCCTTTCCTCCCTTCAATAGCCCCATCTTCCAGCTACGGTTGGCGCAAATGGAGAATTTTGGGTCAGCATAGTTGGCGAAACAGTCTGAATCAGGCAGATTCTGTCAGCTCGCCGAGTTCATTAAACGGCAGGTGGTTTATGCCTGGAACGCAGAAAATACCAGACCAGACTCTCGCAGTGCGCAGTGCGGTAGATAGGCAGGGAAGTTTACCTTATTTTTAGCAGCAAAGCACTCACCGAACCTTCATTAATTAGTGAGGTTCTTTGTAGTTGTTCGATATAAAATCGAAAAAGTGACGCCGTCCACCGGTGAAACGATCCCCGACCTCCGAGGGGTAGATCGCCTGTCGCCATGTCACCAACAAAATGACGCAGATGTACCGACGGGGACAGACGCTACAAGAAAAAAAGGCAGTGGCTGCGGTGGCTTACCGTTTCGAAAACGTTTATAATTTGCACCACGATCATTTGCACATGATTAATGCTGCTGGTGGGCGACCGGCTGGTGCACATTGAAATGTGTTTTCTTGCTTTGCATTTTTCCCGTGCGAGTGTAAGCAGTGGGAAAAATGTTTGTGAAAAGCACGAAAAATAAAAAAAAAACCCCCACGGTGAGTGAATTAATGTCGCGTGTGTCATTTATCACGATGCTAATACACGTACGCATACTTCTGCCCGCCCAAAGAATGATCTACCGTTTCGAATGATGTATGCTGTTGATATGCAAATGAAGGAGAAAAAGGGACCGTTTTCTTCATTTTGTTTTTTCTTTTGGTTTTCTTTCGCCACTCCGCAGGAAAACCCCGACCTGACCAATGAAATGGCCATGTCCGCAAGGTCCACTGAGCGGCTAAACCGCCAGCAGAGAAGCATATGTTGCGCAGGAAGGTCATATTGCGTTGGGTCTGTCTACCTTGAATTACGGTGTGCTGACGTACGCTCGGCAAATGTTCTAAACCGTTTTTTTTTGTTCGCTCCCTTTTTGCTCCTGCTCCCGTCTAATGCGCTAGAAGATTGATGGGTTGCGTTAAAATTTTAAAATTGTTCCCCAACACATTTTAAGGCAGGGCAGTTATTTATTGGGAGTAGCGTGATCGAGTTTCCGAGTGTAAATACGCACGGCAAAATGGTGTATTTGATAAGCTGTGGATTATTTATTGAAACATCGCAAGCATACTGTCAGATCACAAAGCTATTAATCAGGCACATCTTTGAAGCAGCATACAAATTCGAAGTATTTTTGCTCATTTGTAATTAATCTTTTTTCACATTAGTTTATTAAGTAAGCAATCGTACAAATGTTTAGTTGTAAGCGATTCAAGAGACTTATTATTTCTTCGTTTATCATCGCTTAAAGTGTCGTACAATGTCGTTCCAATGTAAATTAAACGTCAACCGGCACAGGGTTAATGTCAAGCTCGAAAAAACCCCATCTTTCCATCGTCCCAAATGTAACTTCTGCGCTTGCTACGATGCCTTTCTCCAAATACCATTTGCGGCACGTGCAGCATGTCATGATTTACATAAATTTGATATTTTAAATAGGTTTCGAAGCTTTCCGGCCCGGCTTCAGCGTAAATAAATGCTTATTATTATGTAATGCAAACAGTGAATGAAACGTATTTCATTTCCCTGTCGTGCTTCATAGCTTTTGCACAAGGAATTCTACCCATTCACTTTATTTTGAGACAAAAAACTAGGGTTAGATCCGAACGTCCCACACGTTGCCGTTACAATTTCCTTATTTAGGATGAACCTGAATAAAGAAGGGTTTTCGATGTCACGGACGGTCAAGAATGCCAAAGGAAACTTTTAATGAACTCAACCTAAATGGAGGCAGTCTTTGGGGGAGGTAGCTGGGTTGATTGAATGAGATTGAAAAGGATATCCATTTTTATTTTGCGCATTGCCCTTTTTGGTTCATTTCTTTTTGTTTCAATCCGCATTAATCATTTAACAATTATTTACTCGTTTACTTTCAGTTTGACAACGACCTGTTTGATACGGCGGACGAGTACGCGTACGAACCGGAGGAAGACCTCGATCAGGATGTGTCCGACGATGGCCACCGGGAACAGGAAACGAACGAGAGTGGGCTGATGAGCAGTGGCATGCAGGACGAGGATATGGAGGATAACGAGGAGAGGGAAAACCTTGGGCTCGAGGATCTGAGGGAAACGAACGAAGACGACGACATTACCATCGATGACGGTGTGGACACAATTGTGCCCGGTGGCGTCCGTCGGGCACGGTCCATTTCCGGTGTTACACGGCAGGGTGTGCCGATTGTCGATGAACCGTACGTACCGAGGCGGAACCGTACCCGGCATCCGCACCGGATCTACGAGCAACTGCGCCAACGGCCGGAAGAGCTGGTCACACCACCGTCCTCGGGGGAAATGTTCCGATGGGACGTCGAAAATCGGTACGTGGCGGAAGGGGGTGGGGTGGAGAGGTTCTGGTCTCGACCTTACAATGTCTTTGTGTTGTGGGCTCGATTTTATTTGCAGCAAAACTCACTCAGCCTCCCGCCAACAGTCGTACGGCACTATCAGTATCAGACCGTACCAGCATGAAGTACATAATCAACGAGAACATCACAGCACCACCCCGATGCCTGTGGCGTATGGATCACGTGCGGACGTAAGACATCACTCACGCAACGAGGTAATGGGTCCCCTACATTTACATACGAGAATGTTCTTAATTTAACATTTCAAGAAGTTATTTAAAGTTAACTACTCCATCTGAGGGGATGTCTTTTTTTAATTCATTTAAGGAGTCATCAAACATTCACTAATTATTATGCCCTTTTTGCATTCTTACCACCCTACTCCCTTAGCTGGATGCCGGAAACCCAACAAAACCGCCGGCACCAATGCTGAACCGAATGAGCCGCGTCCAGGCGACCGGTGAAAGCATGCGAAAACAACTGCAGCAGACACAACGATTCCCCAAGGTGGTTGGCAATCCTGGAACACAGAAGGTTAGTGGATCGGTTACCAACCGGAACGGGACGCGTTACAATGTTGCCGGGCACTTTACGATCCGTTCGTTTCTCCCCCTTCGCTTTGCACTCCATTCCTGCACAGGAAATCGTAATGGCACCGGAATCACGCGTCCGTTTGCGTCAGCGCAAAACCGGCGCTGCCCAGTCGGGCGAACCGTTGGCCAAAGGTGTGCACCTGGTGAAGGTAACCAGCGGTGGTGTTTTCCACCGAAACAATCGCCACCGCGACTGGACCGCGAAGGATGACGCGAGCAAGCAGGCCTTACAGACGGGTCAAACGTTTGCCTTCGACGGTGAGCAGCTTACCGTCAAAGAGCCCGGCCTGTACTACGTTTATGCGCAGGTAAGTTGAAACATGACGAAGCTGATGAAGTTTCTCCTCAAGCCCGGGCATTCAACCGGACCAAAAGCAAAGTGCTAAGATAAGGAGTGTTCGTGGTGGTGTTCATTTTTTCCAAAAATAAACAACACACTCCGCCCGGGCTGGCGGATCGATTGCGAGCGTGGCGGGGCAACTGCATGGGAAGTGTGCACAAAATGGTTTCTTCAACCATGGGAACCAACCGCAAGCATGATTGTTTTGTTCCAGGAAGGTGCAAATTGTGTGCATGTGTATTATTTTTCCACCGGTACCGAAAAACGATACGGTGAAGATTCCAACTCCATGTACCATTATCAATCATCATTATGTATATTTCATGCTTTTTAAGCATGTTTGTTAACTGTTTAAGTATCACATAAAATGGATTGATGATTTATGACAATTTTTTTTATAAATTCGGTACATCAGTTGTATACATATCCAAACAGATTTTTCAGAATTATCATTATTTAAACAGATGTTCATTAATAATTTGTTTCACAATTTTAAAGCTTCATGTTCGTTCCCTACCAGATTTTTTTTTTCAAGTCAATCATAATTAAACCCAAATTACAACAGACTTCAAATTAAATCGTAAAACTCACTCTGAATATCTACGCCTATATATTATTGATTTCTTCTCATGTTACTAAATATAAAACTTCATGAAAAAATAGCCTCGCATCGGGCTTCGACTTTCAGCAGCGTCAAGCAAGGCAGTACTCCAACTTGCTATCCCAAAACGATAAAAGTTTCTAAAACCACAAAGCCATACAGAAAATGTGTGCTTCAATAAGGACGGCCAGTCCGTACTGCTACATAATTGAAATTAAGGTCGAAGAGAAAATAGTTGCAATTTTATCTGAGAATGTTTCGAAACAAGTTAAAACTGATAGCTACAACATTTTCAACCTCATTCAATAGCAACAATAAAGTTATGTTAACTACTTGTAGTATACATCAGTTATTAAACTAATCTGTTGGTACAACTAAACCGTATGTTTAAATGTATTCAAAGAGAAATAGATTAATTGGGTTTTTATTTCTCTTTGTTCCTGTTCCAACGTTCGATAAATTATGTTTTTAGTTCGTTTTATGTACATTAAAAACATATCCATGATAGAGTATTACCGATTTCTTGTTATACAAAAATAGTCTTTAGATAAATTTTAGCGTGGCTGGAGCTAAGGTTGAGATAGTATTCTATTTTTTAAACAATTTTTTTTCTCTTTCTGCCTTTAACATTGTTAACTCTTTTTATTACTTATCAGAATCCTTTAATCAATAATTTCACGAAATTAAGATTTTATGCTAAGATCCACTCTTATCACTCCCTTGTCTCTCTTTCTTCTAGGTGACCTACAGCAACCAGTTCAACACGAACGGCTTCAAGGTGTTGGTGAATGGAAACAAGCATCTTTCCTGCGCCGTGCACTCGGTGGGTGAAAACACCAACACCTGCTTTACGGCGGGTATTACCGAAATTCCCAACTACAGCACAACCATCGCGATCGAGGACGTTGATCATGGCCGGGAGCATGTCATGTACCCGGAGAAGACGTTCTTTGGCGTGTTTAAGATTGGCCGGCTAGCGCAAACGGGCGCCCTCCGACATCGTTCCGCGCGGAAGGTGGTTTAAGCGCCGTTTGCCATCGAAAATGAAGCCACTTCGATGGAGCACATGATTGCATGAAACTGTATGTTGGCATGAGTACCTGTGAGCGTGGCGGTGGTGATGGTGGAGATGAGATGCAAAGGTGCAATGAAACAGAAGGCCAATTATTATACATTACTGTACCCAGCAATGGTCACCAGAATGGCCAGCAAAACGTAGCATGTTCCACCATAAATGTATTTATTTCCCTTTCCCTCCCTTCCACCCCTCACAACCCTTTCTTCCTGCGTGTGTATGTGTGAGGTTTTTAAAATACTAAAATCCATATCGTTAAGCAGTAGGTGCATTGTAACATTGTCTATCGCCATTTATTTGCATGCTGTAACGGTTCGTCCTCCTAGCCGTGCCGACCGTTTTTTTTTTTTTTTGGGGGGGGGGGACAAAAATCCGACACCCTTAATCCGACCGGATGCAATTCTACCGTGTTCTGCACCGCAACCCGATACCCGTTTGTCGGCACGGAAAATGCTTTGTGATAATGTTATAGCACGTGCGCCCGTGCTGAGCGACGGATCGGTCCAACAGTCACGGATTGCAACGGGACAAACAAAAGGGCAAGTGAGTGCACAGTACGCTGGGTGAAAGCCGGAATACGTCACCCGTCAACGGCAGCAATAACAGAAACCAAGTATGGGAAAACTTTTCTAAATAAAGATGTACCATTGAAAACGGAAGGCTGAAAGAATGTGTTGCACACTTCATGGCGAATGGCACATCAATCGTCCATCTTTTTTGTTTTTTGCTTTTCGTTTGCTGCTCGAAATGGGGTGGAAATGGGGTGAACAATGGAAGAGCAAGAATGCGTTCGCATGGTGTGATAACGAGGGTGATAACGATCCGGGCGGTTGGTGACAAATTTGTCGTTTGATTCCGGCTCGTTGAAGATTTCATCCATTCTGCGCTTTGTTGCCTCCTCCATGGCCTCCCTTGTCGCTCCCCAAAACCCCCTTTCGATCCTTTGGAAAGTTTTTCACATTCCGCCACGTCAACGAATGCTGGAAAATGTAAGAACCGAGCGGGAGCTAGAGAGAAAGAGAGTAGGAGGGTGCATCGGACGTGATGACATGAATGGGGAACGGGGTCGACCGTTTGGAATGTGAACTGTGAAACGGTGTGTGAGGGCATCACGGTACGCCTCAACGATCGGGAATGACAGCGTGGCACACATATTAAACCCATACATACATAGTGAAAGGAGGGCTTAAACAGAGTCACCAAGACAGCACCAAACCGTTTCGTAATGCTTGACGAGCTGTGAAGGGTAAAATTTGGATCATTTACGGTGGTGTCAACGGCCACCAGCTCACTGGCTTCGTTAACCGCCAACCGATGAAACCGATGCGCGGCAACCGTGGCAGCACCACGTTCAACACGTTAATAATAAACCGCGAAAGTGTGCGTTCGCAAGAATGAGTTTATTGCATCAAGAAAATGTCCTTTTTACGGAAAAGCAAAAGCGATCGTGAATTTTAATTCTATTATCACTTCCTTCCGCTGCTACCGGGATGCGCCGTAACACTTTGGCCGCCCGGCCATCGCTCAAAACGGGGGAAAGTAATAGTTCTCGCCCCTCATCCACAAGAGGACAAGCAAAAAACAAAAAGACATTCTTTCCGCTTCCATTCCGGGTGAAACTCCTTCACGATCGTTGTCCCCCAACCCCCGCCCCAAAAACGGTGTGCGAGGCGTGTCCGAAGTGGCATATTTTATCGTACCATACTTTTCCTTCCCATCACACACACACACCCAACACAGAGGAGAGGTGGGAATGATTATCATATCCTCCCACGTACCTGCTGACGTTGGCTGAAATAATAAAAATGGCACAAGTACGGTGAACCAGCCGGGGAAAGCGTTCACGGCTGTACGACAAGACCCGGCGTAATCACCGGCGTGCCCTGATGAGACATGACAATGTCTTGCATGTTGCTTTTGTTTTGCGTGATATTAAGGGGGGAGATCTTTTTTTGTTTTTTTTTTGTTTGGTCCCCGGTACACGCCGGTACGCCTTGCATAAAGCGAGCAAATGAAGCTCTAACGATGGTAGCAAGGAACAAAAAAAGAAAGAAAGAAAAAGGGACGAATACGCTCATAACGCGCATTAGTGGGATGTTACCCCGAAGGAAGTAAAAGCTGCGCGGCGAATTCGAGAAGCTAAGAGCTTTTCACGCGGCTAAGCTCGGTTGCTGATAGATCGGTGGTAATATTTCTTGCTGGGCGGTGGCACCACTCCGGCACAGTCCGTCCGGAAAGCACGCGAGTCTGGGTGTGCGAAGGTTTTGAAATAAAACCGAACCGAATGTGTTGAAGGTTTTCCCACCGTTTGCCACCGTGTGCCGGACGGATTGAAACGCCATGGCGTTGGGAATGGTTTTGGCGAAAAGCGGGCGAAGGATTATACGGATATTGCTTTCCACCGTTTTTCGGTACGTGTGTATGTGTTTTTCTTTTTTTCAGATTCAACATTGTTTAATAACCATCAGTGCAAAAGCTTCGGAGGGCTTCGGACAAGACAGGCAACAGGCAGAACGCGTTGTTGCAAATTATAAAGCTATAAAGCCGAGAAGGTGCACCTTCTACACAGCCATATTGTTTTTTGAGGTCATATGTAAATAATTTGTGATCCTTTCAAGTGTTTTACAATTTAAATTTGTATTGGGTGGTCCATATGGCGAATTTAAGTAACTCTGAATTTTCAAAGTAGCTCTGAATTTCCTCAATGATTGGTGAATTCTTCAATGCTCCGCATAGATTCAGGCATTTGAAGATTCGAAGATGTTTTAAACAGGTTTTTATGTTAGAAGTTACTGAAATAAAAACGTTTTCATCGATGAACTAACCCAATTGCAGTGCGGACCTTCTGATGAATCAATAAGAATTCAAGTATCTTGTGATAGTTGACGCATGTATTGATTGACTCATTTAAAGATTCAAATGAACGACTCTTCGAAAAATATTTTAAAATCCTAGTTGATTCAAAAGGTTCTTAAATTATCAATTTTTAAAAGACCCGGTAGCAGCGCCTGTTTTCGCACGACAGAACCGTTTCAAAATTCCATCCGGAACAATCCCCCGTACGTAGGACTGACTATCCCGGTACGGGAGAATAAAGTCAAAGTAAGCTAAAAATGGGCTTAGACCTCTTGAGGTTTGTTTACCCATTAAAAAGAAAGAAGAGAATAAAATTAAATTTTTTTTCTGTTCTTATAACCGCTTCTTAGTCATAACCAAACAAGACTCCATTTAAGCCACTAAGACGAGCCTGATTTTGAGTCTTTTAAAAGACCATTTTCCCACACACAGTGATCCAGTTACCATGGTTATCTTTGCCCGAGTAGATGCTTCCGTCGACACCATTAAGCACAAGATTAAAGCTCAAAGAACAGGGGAAAATCAAAAGAAAAGTGGGATTTCTTAACAAAAAACCGAGATAATGAATTGCAACAATAACATTACACATATTACGAAAGTTATTTTCTATTGCAGCACTTACTTCAATTATCTTTCCGATTGCTATCGACAAAAGGTTGCTTTTAACTGACAAACAGAGGACGCAGCAAAGCGTAACACTTACCGTAACCGCTCAGCGTTAAAAGCAATTCAGCCATCCGTCGTTGATCTAGTGATGACAATTTTTCAACCATTGCTCAGTCGGCCAGCATTAACGCACCACAATGGACCGTCCGGCCAACCGACCAACAGGGACAACAGCTTCCACGCTCCCGGTGTCCGAGGTCGAAGATTAATGGCCTTGACTAAAGAGGCACCGGGCGCCTCCTTCAATGTGCTCAAGTGTGTTCATTATTGATTTCACTTCACAGTACACACCGGGACAGACGGGTAGTGACCGTTACGCTTGTTCCGTCGGCATAATATCACCTTCAAAGGCCGTATACCAAGTGTTCGTTCTCACTCGTGGAGTGTGATACTTTTCCCAACGGCTCCCAGCAGGCTCCATCCGGCGGCACAATGCGATATTCGGGAGCGGATAAATATGGATGAGCCGTGAATGAAAGTGCCACTTCGAGGACTTGGAGGCATCATGGAATTTTTTATTCAAAATCGATAGGAAACATAAAGTTCGTTTGCTCCCAAGTCCGAAGTCTACGGTTGGCAGCATTCTGTGTTCTGATTTTGGCAACCATTATTGAGTACCGCTCGAACTTTCCGTTAATAACCGAATGGTTAAAAATAGTACTTCTGTAATAACTTATCCCGAAATAGACAACCAATGCGATCATTCTTGTTTTCTTTTTTTGGTTTGGTTTTGGTTTGTGTCTCTTTTGCGACGTCCGTTGAAGCGTCTTATCCCCGAAACGACATCCCGCTGTGCACCCTGCTGCTAAAGGCATTTCCCTGCAACGTGACATCTGGACGTTAGAATTACATATTACTATCACTTTATTTAACATTCGCGACCGTTCCCTGTCCATCTGTTGGATTGCTCGGCAAAGGAAACATTTTCAACTTTCCTCCGAGGTTTTGTTTCATTTTTTTCCACCTCTCATTTAGGCTAACGCCGGTTTTCGGCGAAGCGTCATTTGCTGCAAAACTTTCTAAGCCACACTTTCGAAGCCGTTACGAAAATGAATGGAATGATTTTATTGCTTCGAAATTCAATATTTATAAGTCTCAAACAGCAATACGGCCTGGTCGTTCCTCTCGAATAAAAAAAGCGGTCTGAAACGGTGAGGGGCAGCCGGAAAAAAGGGAAAGATAGAAGCATATTTAAAATTTCAATCATCTCTCGACTTTTAGTACTGCTCTGTTTCGAGCTTGCACGATTGCAATTCAGCTTTAGGCTGGAAACTTTTATTCATTTATTATCAACAGGCTGTCGCTAGAGCAAAGAAATGATAAATAAATATCTCTTTTAGCTATGAATTTCTTTTGTTTAATTTGTTTCAGTTTCGTACCGATTTTGACCGTGTGTACCGAGTTCGGTTATTAACTTTTAAGATATCACCAAATATAAGTTAGTATACTTTGAGTGCCTTATTAAAAGTTAGTGCCTTTTATTATAAGTCAACTATTATTGGAATTATAAGTTATGCATGCATTTCCACAAAACAACATACACCAATTGCTTAGAACACGATAACCCGTGAAATTTGTTATAGAAATCCCTATCGGTAACAATACTACATAGACCATAATACTTGTAAATAAATAAATAAAATCACTATCAATAAATGTGCAATTAAAAGCAACGATACGATCTCCATCATCATCTTTAGCAGCCTTTCCGAGGGCGACCAATCAACCTAATTGATCATTGGAGGACGTTCCTAAGAGCATTCTCGCCATTTAATATCACCACTTCAATCGGAAGCCACGCACACCTCACCCAACAACAAAAGGCATGCGGAGAAGCCCAATAACGCTCGCGTCATCGTTCATCAGCATAATCTTACCTTGCCTTTTAAATGAATATCCCACTCGAGTCTTAACTCCCACGAGATGGGATGGAGCAGTTTGATAAAAAAAAAACGAGATTTGTTCGCGACCGACACGACGCAAGGACGCAAACATTCTCGCACATAGTTTACGTTATTTTCGATGAAAAATGACATTCTTTTTCGAGAAATGTCTGCGCTGTACACGCTCGATGGAGGCGCCAGGTGCTTCATACATTTGCAGTTGTCGTTAGGCAAGGGAAGCAAAATCAACAGCAGCGAAAGGAGAAAAGAAGAAAAGTAAAGCACACTGACCGACGTAATCCACCGTCGGCAAATAAGGAACGTCGGGCACACTGTGTGGTACGTTGTGCTGTGAAATTAATTCAATTATTTCCGTCCATTCTCTTCCGAGCATCGGTTTCCCACCGGAACGGATTGGGGCAACAGCTCTCCTGTTGCTTTCGTTCCAACCACGGCCGAAGTCTGCCTGCAGGTTTGCTCAAAGCTTTCTTCATCTTCGGTAAAAGCTTTTTCTTTTACCTTCGTCCACATTCGCCACGCTCGGATACGAACCGTCTCAAACCATGAATGAATTGGATGGTTGCCGTTTGGGCTGTATGCGTTTATGATAAAGTGTGTGAGTGAAAGCAAGCGGAGTGAGTGGGAAAAATTATTTTTGAAAACGGCTCACAAAAAGGATTGCAAAACAAAATATATTCCTCTGGGAACTGCGATGTTGCTACGATGAGAGGGAAAATGTGTCGCGATACACATCGGCTGAAGTTCTCTCGGTGTTTACCAATGAGCTTTCGTTGTAATCGCAGGCGCAGTGCTATCGATTTCTGCTACTTTCTATCACATTTGGTGTAAAACCGAGACCAATTGGTTACAATTTGAAATGTGGTTTAGAGAGGTTTAGTTGTACTTTGTTCCATTTGTCGTTAAAATTGGCAAGTGGCTGTATACAAACTATTACCAATTAAATTGTAGGTAAAACAGGGAAAATAGTCAAAAAAAATTTAGAAAATCTGTCAGACTAATATATATAAGACCATATCATAAACAATAAATCATTAAACATTTTAATATTGCAGAAAAACTAAAACATGACAGCAAGTTTTACTAAATCATATTTATGGGGAAGATTTTATTAATAAAAGCTTTATAAATAACAAAAAATAGACTTTAAATATAATGCAGAATTACACATTTACTTCAAACTGCTAAAATAATAATTTTCTTTGCCCATTGTTCCAGAACTCAATGACAACCGAGTCCTGGTATGAAAAACACTGGAGCACGCTTGGAAAAAGCTCCAACATACGAACGCAACCTCGCTCTCTCTCGAAATGTCTCTCTCCCATATCAAATACTACCACCACCAAAGCTTGAGGTCGCTTCAGAGCAACTATATAAATAGGGGCGCTTCGGTCGGATTTTCAAGCCGATCGCACTTTAGACGCAAAACTCGGCACAACCGAAACGTTTTGTTTCTTTCCCACCCCCCAACAAGGCCTTCCCTACGGGTTGGCTATACTGGACTGGTGACCGTACACTGAAATCCCACAAAACCGTGCGTGCGTGCGTCCGTACCGTTCAGTGTCCTGTGGGAAGTGCAGCAAGAAAAAAGGCACAGTGCAGGTGGCGTGTAACGCATCGAACAACAGTCAAGGACAATACCATTAGCAAACACTACAGTGAACAAATAGTGTCGACGGCACAGACGGGGGAACCAAACACACACAGCGGGTGAGTGAAGGCGCGCGGCCAAGGTGTGTTTGTTCGGCTAGGGGGATTTATGGTGTGGGGTGAACGGTTTGAAGAAGTGAATAGCAAGACGAGAAGGATATGAGATGGGATGAGGTGTGTTTGTGTTTGTGTGTGTGTGTGTGCGGGTAAGCTTTACCAGGCCAAGGGTTCCCAGATTGCACTGTGCTCGAGTGCTCCATCATCTAAAATCGTACCGGATCCCGGTTCCCGTTCGGTCGGTAATTAGAAACGCTTAATGTGCTGAAGGTACCCGTTTTTCGGTAGCCATTTACAGCCCCAGCCACAGTACGTAAGCAGTCGTGTGATGCTGGGCTGAGTTTGAAACACAAACAAACAGGATAAAAAGCGCGATGAACACTAACACTGCTCGGGCTGGAAATAACTCACCTCCGTGTCTCGCTCGCATTGGGATTAGGACGCATAATTATGCTTCACGCTTACACATTCTCAGAATCAAGGCTACCATCGGTAACCATGGTACACGGAAGGCGGCGAAGATGGTTGTGGTGGTGATGTATGACAGTGTTGTTACAGTGTTGACAGGTTCTTCACTGAAGTAGGCTTCAAGTAGGTGGTAAAACTAATTGCCAAACGATGATCATGCTTTCCTGCATCCAGCCACGAAAGGGGGCGTGTTTCACTTCACCCTCTTTCCACATTATGCACACACACAACCGTGACCTAACACCCAATAAAAATACACCTCGTCAAAGGAAACAAAAAAAAACCTTCCCCAATAATGCACACGTCGTATAAGCTTAACCTTGCCGTTACACACCTTCTTCCCGTGCCGTGGCCGTTGGCCAAGACATGATTAAAAGAAAGGTTGGCATGGAAATTTTCCACTGCTTTTTTTTTCTTTCCTCTAAACACGAGCAACAAGTTATACAGCGTTATGAGGCGGTCTCCCAGTACGCTTCGCGTTTACCTAACCGTTAAAGGTGAGCTTATCAGGTTACGATAAGGGTCAAAGGAAAGGAAAGGGTTTATGTTTACCCCGAAACAAGAAACTCCGTTGCAGGCAGTTTCCCTTTTTTGTCTTCGTCCAAGTAGCCATTTGGACGGGCTTTGTTAGTTTGTTCTCGGCTTTCTTCGTACGCCAAACCATAATGGGAATATTTTTTTTTCGCACGCAAGACGAAAGGTCCTAAGTTCGACCGAGAATTTTCCGACATGATGCCCTTTTGCTCTTTAAACCATCCAAACCTCGAAGATGATATTACACTGGAATTCTTTTTTTTGTTGTAATGGTATTGTTTTCTTAAGATCGGTTCGGTTACCTTTTCCCGAACCGAATCGCTCTGATTGGAGAATCGAAAAATAATCTTATTTAAATACATCCCCCTTTCCCGTCCACCATTTTCCCATTCCATCTGCTCCTGTGTTCTGTGTGTGTGCGTGTGGTTCTACGGCTAGAACGTGGGATGGAAAATTCCTTCCCCGGGAATGGGGGAATTCTGCTGAAAGTATTTTAATATCATGCTGTCTACCGGGAATTCGAAGCATGGAAGTTACTTATTGATTGAGCATTACAGGGAGCAATCGGCAAATAGCAAATCACTTGCCAGCGAGCCAATAATGAGTCACGTGGGCCGATTTGCTTGGGCAAAATCCATGAAATGTCTACCAATTTCGTTGGTGCATTTTTTCATTGAAACCAAAGATGAAAGGATATCTTGTTATTTACCACCTTCCGTTTATTTTTCGCTACTTTCGGTTATGAAACTGCTTCGGAACAGGGTAGCAAAAATCTTCTATGAAAAGGAGTATAGGACGGGGGGAGGTTCAAATTGATTGTACTGGAAAGAAAAAGCCTTCAGAAACGATCCCAAATGAGCAAACTTTGGTCCCACATGTGATATGAAGCGATACGATGCGATCGGCAACATTGCCAGTTTGTGTTGCCATTGCTAACCTTTTGGAACCGCGGCCGTCTTGGTAAAGGTTGGAGTTGAAAATGATGTTCCGAACAACAGACACACACGATATCACCATCATCATCATCATCGTTGCACTGCACTTCTTATCAAATGTTTCCATCGTTCTCCCGAAGGGTATTTCTTGTGCTTGCTCAATAAAGCTCCCACACACACACGGGGGGTCGGGTTCCGGCTGTTGGCCGTGGCAGCAACTACCCGGTGCCAATATTTCCCACAACCGGTACGCTTTCTCGCACCTAAAAGCAACGATTTTTTTTTACTCTTTCCTCATTTTCGCAGCTATTTCGTTCCACCGGATATTTGTTTGATTTATGGCGAGCTTGCTGACCAGCGAGCAGAAAGGAATCGAAATGTAATTGGACATTTTCAAACATACCGCACCGTTGTGGGCAGGATTTGGCTACCCGGTACACCGGTTATTTATTAAGTTCGCTCAAGTGCGAACAAGTTATCATGCATCAGTAATGGCAAACAAGGGCGAATGAAAAAAAAAACATCATCCCTTCGGGGTGCCTCTACCCCCACATCGGGTCACTCCCCATTCACCCTTTGGCAGTAATTTATCAACCGGTTCGGATCGGGTCCGGTATGCGAAACCTCATTTGTCAGTCAGCGGCCGTGGGGTGTCACATTGCCCGGACTTGTTGAATCCGGGCCTATCTCTGCCCATTGACGTTTGGGCTGTGCGGTGCCCTTAATTTCCCATAATCAACCAACCGTCAAATGCGCCCACGTGCTGGTGTGGTGTGTTGTTGTTTGTCGCGCAAAGCCCCAGTTCATCCATCAAATTATTGATCCGTGCGAAACGGACCAACGGGACCAGTAACGTTGGCTGGCTGGTTGTTGCGTCGCGGTGGATGAATTTTATTAATTAGCCAGATTACAGCACTTGGCGCAATCGATACGTGTGGTTGCACATAAACCGATGCGAGATCGTTTGCGTGCCCGAGCTTGGGGGAGGGCAATCATTTGCAAAACCCCACGACGAAAAGAACGACAATTGAAGTACACGGTCGGAACGGTGGTAATGGCAGGAGGAGGATTGTGGAAAGAATGGACTGGATGGATGGTATGGAATAAATTACAATCGTACCGGCGCTGCTGTTCGGTCGGATGGGCAAATTGTACACCGGATACCACCACCATTCAAACACACGCACACACTCGACGCGGGGGGAAAAGCTCCTACAAATCTCGGTATTTTCCCCTAAAAAAAGTCCAATACCCGGAATGGGACATAAACTTTCCCATGCAGAAACCTCTCTGCTGGTTTTTTTTCCATTCCCTATCGTGGACGATGATCGTTAGATTGGAAAAAAAAGGTGAAAAGCAAGGGGATGCGATATAAAACTTTCCAATCGAGACGAACGATCGAAACAAACGAATCTAGCATCACTCCCGGACGTGCGTTATCGTACGGAAAGGTAATAAAAAATGGACATAAATTTTCTTTCGTCCGGTACGTTCCTCCATCTCCTCCAACGCTCCTTTCCTGCAGCGCAATTGATCATGGTTAGGGCGTCTGGCGTGAAGTACGAGCGATTGATTAGCTATTGATCGCACAAATCGAACGCTCATGATGATGGTCAGTTCGAATGTTTTCCGGTGGAGCAAAGTTAACTTACAGATGAGTGGGAAACATTCCTAAACTTACTTTTAATGTAGTTTGTTTTTAGTTCTGTGGCACAAAACTTGAAGTTGAATTAAAAAGAAGCGAAGATGCGAGTCCCTTAAAATGTTCATTGTTATGTTTTAAATTTTGTTTTAAGCTTTCCAATTTGCAAGGACGAAACTATTCATGTTATAAAAATGTATTAATAATCTATGCTCTGTGATTGTGTGTAAATATGGGGTGGTCCGATGGTGTATTTGGTAGCCAGACCGGGATAAAACCCCATCCACACCAATCCTCCGCACAACAGGGGTATGATTACCAGGTATGATTAAACTAAGTCAAAGAAATCCATAAATGGTTGACCTTAGCATGCTTCGGATTGTTGTGCCGGTAAGAATAGAAGATTGTATAATATTAGATTGCGAAGAGCCGCCATTATACAATTGTGTTCTTATCAAATCACTTCATTGAATGGTGATAATTTCAAATGATTTTTTGCAAAATCAACAACTGTCAATGCATGTATCTAATATTGAATAAATATTTACTTTGTTTAACCATGATGAATTCAGTTTAATTGTCTACTTCCTTACTGCATGGTGTCGCTATAATCACTTTGCACAGTCTTCACCTGTTGCAGGAATCCTCTTACGATGGCCTTTATTTGGGTATATTTCTTTTTGGTCTACCATTGCTCTTCTGCTACGGTTTATTTCCTTTATTTATTATAATTACATTTATGACGATTCTTTGCCGTATTTTCAACCATATATATTGGCTGAGGACGGTACAATTTTCTCAAGGCATTTCCTCCTTGACTTTTGCCTTATCCCGGGCATGTTCGGGTTGTGATTTCTTTGATGTTAATGTGATAAAAGAGTTCGTGCATTTTTTTACGAAAAGGGAAGCTTTCTTGTGCCAAATTTGTATCACATTGAATTTTTAATACGTTTTCACCTGTGGCGTCACATGTGGTCCAGCATTATGGCCCAATAGAATATCTTTGCCATGTCTTTCGCTATATTACGGCTGGTTTTTTTCAATGCTTAGCTTTAACCCATCAATTTTCGTCGATAGACCTCCCCTGTGATCATATCATTCGTATGTAGCACATCCAGGTAAACAGGATCTAGGATCCAAACTAAAATATGATGGCTTTCGGTGGCCGTTCAGTTCATATTGAAGTAATTAAGTCGAACTCCCCACAAAAACACTTTATCCGATACAGATGTTGCCATACTAGGGGCTCTTAGAAACTATGCTGTTTACACTCCATCAAAATTGACAGCATTTGGATAAGAATCATCCATAGGGTTTCTTATCTTCAAAATGGTATTATTGACACAAAACCCGTACGAACTCATTTATACTTCTAATATCCATGAAATTAAACATTCCATCATCAACTGTTGAACCAATTAACCATATTTAGATCTTTATATAAATAATAATTAAAAAAGTATCCTCAAGGGTTCTCAATCATAGATAGGGGTAACAATAAACAGGGACCCTTTTCCATCGAGGTAGTGTTCTCAAGCCGACTAAACTTCTCAAAAATACGTCATTCATACTAAAAATAAAGCGAAGAATTAATTTTAGGCCTCTTGGGCTTTCACTAGGGATTTGCCAAGCTCATTGCTATTTCCAGACATTCCACCTTCCATCTCCAAAAAAAAGCACCTTGCCAAGTATTTTGACATTTCCCGCAACTCTCATGAAAGTCACTCCATCATCTTAGCTTTTACCGCCGTGCGCTTAATTTCCGCCACAGACACAACGCGAAAAATCACTTGAATAATAAAGCTTGACTATGGCTGAACATGCTACCCACCAGCACCGTGCGACAGGTGAAGTAGAAATTTGAAATTCAATTGAAATCGACCGTCCTGTCCGCCTGTCAGCAACATGCACGAACGGTCTAGCAAATCCACAACGGTTCTGCTTTCGGAACCATGCTGAATGTCAACGGGTCATTTGAGCGCAACGGGCAGGCGGTGGGAGCCCATACATCCGGACTTTCCAGGAAACCGTAACCCCGGCATTATTCCGCCGTGCGTCCACGGAAAGGCGCACACACTTTAATAGGCCGACCCCTCGCCATAGCGGTCAACGAATTCGTACACTCAACGGTGCCATAACGCGATGGTTATGATACAGGGAATAAAATTTTACAACAGGCAAGCAAGAGGGCTAATGGTATTAGGCGACGGGCATTTTGTTTGGCGCTTTGAATGGAAATGCACATCGATGGTCCATTTTGATTTCAATGTGCTAATGTGCAGGACGCAGGTTTGGTGTTATGTATTGTCCTACGACTATGTCTTGCTTTCATCGGTTTGTTTTGCTTTGTATTATTCACCACCAAACAGGGAGCTGTATTTTTTTATCGGTTTGTTATCATTTTACTTTATCATTTATTGCTTTCTGTAAAATAAATCATAATTTCTCTTCACTTTACACTACCATTGTTTCTATTTTATTTAGTCGAAAAGTACCAGGCCAGGTCTTATAACTAACAGTAGTTTGAATTTCCTTCTCGAAACAGTGAAAGGTCACCTTAACCCGAGTGTATTTGTTTCTATTTTATCTACATCAATTTAAAAATATATGAACAATTTTTATAAGAACATAATATTTGCAATTTTGAAAACCCTTCAATAATATATTTCTTGGAGACACGAAAACAAACCACATATCACGCAATTTCATTGTAAACATCATCTCGTTATTCAATTGGTTAACAACGCACATAATCTAACCACCTTATTTACATTGCCGTTGTTATTTAATCGCAATAAAACCGACCCCAAATCTGTGACTTCTGCCTCACGGTCACGTAGTTGTGTAGGAATTTTCCCATCACGATCAGCGAACCGTCGGCAAATGCTCGAGAAACAGGCCCAAAACCCATCACCAGGTAATCCGATTGCCATCTAGATCCCATTACAGATTACACCGACCGAATGGATTGTCCGCCGGGTTTTTGACAGATTGGATAGCATCGATCCGTTTTGTGGCTCTGCCGGGCTAATCCGTTAACGGAAGGACGGTGGAAGGTGGAGCGAAGGCTAGAAGAAGCGCATCGGGGCATTATTTAAATAACATTAATTAGTCGGTTAATGTTTAAACCCCTCACGGCTCATCGTGCGATACCGAAACCCGCAGCGATGAAGTTTTCCACCAAATGAGATGACGCACCATATTACTCGGGCAATAAGCGAATGCATTGCCACCGGCAAACTGTAGACAGTTTGCTATCAGTTCCTTTTATTTACGTACCACGGCTAACGAGCTTTGAAGTGAGTTTTGCCGGAAGATCGGTATCGAACAAGCTCCTTGGAGACGAAGATTAAAACGTGGACCCGCCTGAAGCTTTGAAATCAAACTTTCGTGCAGATGGGACCAGGAACGGCAATAGATAAACCGTGGGGTCTATTGCATTCGCGTAGGAGCTAAGTAGTTTTCTTGATTTCCATCCCACAAACCGCACATCGGGAGACATTGGGCTACTTCGAAAGTTTGACCACTACTACCATCTGTGCGCATCAGGCAGAGACTATTTTTGGGTTTGCGAAAAGTTTTTTTCCACTCACGCTAAACCCATTGTTTATGGCATGCGGGACGTTCTGGGATCTTTTCGCTACCGTTCTAAGCTGACGGTGTAGAAGAAGCTTTTCATCATAAATGGTTGTTTTGGTGGAATTTATAGCTTCTTCCATGAATGGAAGTGAAACCCCTGTTCCTTTCACGATGGTGATGATGACGGTTGCGTTGCTTCACTTTCGAGTGGAAAATGGTTCCCTTAATCCTTCCTTATCTGCCATAATCATTCGAATCGAGTTTACCACCCATTGATGAGTCTCCGGACCTTTTTCCAGTGAGCACAATAAAAATGTCAACCGATGCGTCCATCCGTTTCAACGCCAGCATCCTTTCCGGTGCTGGTATGTTCTTCTGAATCGTCTGCTTTATTTCCATCTCGCCATGACAGAATAAAAAAAAATATGAGTCACATGCCATTCGAATGATTTAATCCGTCACTATCAGCACCACTAAGCCGATCATTTGCAAACGTAACGCAACGCTGCGGTTCTATTGCACGGAAAATGAATTGTTGGAAAAATGGTATTTTTCGCATTCTGACTGTGTCGGGCATATTGTGACCAGGCTGTTTGTCCTTTCGTTTGCTTGCAGCTAGCTATTTCCATTTCGTTCTGGTCAATTTCCACCGGCAAGACTGCAACCGGCAGTGCACACAATGTTTCAACCCTGGCAGCATAAACCACGGCAGCTTATAGCAAGGTTTACCACACTCTGCTCTGGTGTGTGACTTGCATCGCAGCTAGCTACGCTTTACCATGCCTACTTTGTGTCGGAATCTTGTTGAAAGTTGTCCTTTGCCGCTTGCCCAGGCAAAACCGCAAGCTTGATGACTTTCTCCTGACGGTGACGATGATTTTTCCCACAGAATGGCATGGCGTAGTTTTATAACATCATGCGGAACGTGACTAATGCCCCATGGGGAGGGGGTATGCAACCGGAAAAAACCGGATCTGTGACCGTACCGACCGAGAGCAAGCAAAAGTAAATCGTTCAAAGCTCTAGAAGCCGATTACAAATTGAGTATTCTTCCGTTGTCAGCTCGGTCGGTAATAGAAGCTCGTAAAGGAGATATATGGCCATATTTCCGTGTATATATTTTTAACACCAGCAACCAGAACGAAGGCGTTGTTGCGCAAGAGAACACAAATATCTCCAACGAGCTTCATGTCTTAAGCCAATATATCTTATGGCACAGAATGGAAATTCCTTACATTTCGTTCTGTG
The DNA here is from genome assembly GCF_943734755.1 of Anopheles moucheti. NCBI lineage: Eukaryota > Metazoa > Arthropoda > Insecta > Diptera > Culicidae > Anopheles > Anopheles moucheti. The sequence goes on from NC_069141.1 coordinate 63,739,267, forward strand.
GTATCATATTAAATCAATTACAGAAGGCAATCTCCAATTCTCGTTCTCATCCATTTACAGGAGCAACGAAAAAATCTCTCCAAATACCCCCTCAGTATGGCGGGTTTTACCATCTATTCGTTGCTGATTCTCGGAACCAGCCTGGTCGTCGCGTTGGGATCGCAGCATTCACCGTATTCCCTACAGGTAACATTAGATTTCGTTTCAACTGTCAATTGGTATTCCACCCGGGAGCGCATCATTGCGATGTACAATTTCATTTAAAAAAAACTCACTTTCAGGCTGCCATTGATGCCCTGCATCGCCGAGAAGCTCAGCTAGCCCTGCGAGAGGAGGCCGCTGCCGAACAAATGGATGAGGATGGGTACTGGATGGAGCGTAAGTAGTTTTGCAGGGTTTGACTGTCCTACAAACGTGAAACGTGTGATTTGTGGTTCTTTTGCAACAGCAACCGAAGAGCAGCAACAGCAGTTCCGTCCGAACCGGCAAAGATTAAACCGCATTCTGGCAAACTACTTGCGGCGTGATGAAGACCCAGAAGATGGTTACGATCCTTACGATTTGGACACACGCAAGCGTTCCGTGTTTAGAGAGCGTGATGGTGAGTTGAACGTTAACGTGACGTGAGTTTGATTAAATTCACCAATATTATCACTAACCGCACTTGTTCCCAGAACAATCTTCCTATCCGACCGTTTTCCGTGAGCGGGAGCTTGAGAAATCATACCCACATCCCGATTTGTCCGCTGACTTCTTGCGAGCGGTAGATCGGCAGGCGATCGCCGAGCGTGAGGAAGAGTTCCAGGATCGTTTGCAGCAGCTGTGGGACAAGTATCAGCAGGAGGAGAACGAAATCGAACAGCGGCTCTTCGAAGACGAACCAATGGTCCCACTGTCCGGTGCGGGTGGGTACGAAAAGCGGCAAGGTTTCCCCATGTCCGAGTCGGAACCATCTCCCGCACACTACGGTCCGCCGATGCAGGAACGCAAACGATCCCTGCCGATTCTTCCCTGGCTGCCAGCGACACGCAAGAAGCGATTCCCGGTGGCCAAACGATCACCCAAACCCGAAGCACCACCATCCGGCACCGACGAGAAGGTGGCCAAGGATTTGCAGGCCCTATTCGGAGCTCCGATCGAGCAGAAGCGCAAACGTTCCAGCGAACCGGCAAGCGGACCAAGTTCCACGGCAAGCTCTGGGGTGACCACGGCAGCTGCTGCTACAACCGAAGCGAACAAAGCCAAGCGAGAATCAAGCGATGAGCATCACGAACACAGCTCGGAGGAAGGACCGGAAGATGAAGAACATGAGCACGACCACGAACACGATCACGACCACGAGGATTCGAGCGAAGAGTTTGAGGGTGAGGATGACGACAAAAAGAAGAAACGGTCCGTGCGCAAACGATCCAACCTGGAGGTGGTGAAGGAAGATCAAATCCTGCCGGGAGATATTGGGGAGTTTAAGTCGAAGAAATCGATCCAATGGAACAAGTACTTCGGTATGGATCGCAGGAAAAAGGATGGTCGGAATGGTGCCGGCAGCGGACCCGTCCCATACCCGCTGAGCTTTTACAAGACGTACGATGAGGATCGCAAGAAGAAGAACATAAATCAGGACAAGCTGGAAAGCATGGCACAGAAGCTGAAGAGCATCGAGGATCTCATTCTGGACCAGACGGTTAAGTACACGGGCGATCATGAAGGTAAGGCTCATCGGATATCGATTTCTAAACGGACCACTATTTACCACGCTGTTCCTTGTTGATACGCAGGACTTATTACCGAACCGGATGAGCTGGAAAAGTTGAAGGACAAGCTGGTGGCACGTTTGGCCACTGCGTACAGCATCGAGAAGATGCGCCACACGCTGGAAAGGCTGAAGGATTCGGTGAGCGATGATCAGTTGAAGCTGAACGAGGTGGAACCGGAACAGCCCCGCGAAGAAAAGGAAAAGGCCAAGCGAGTCGCTGTGAAGAAGGAGCGAGCTGAATACGATCATAGCCAGTAGGTAGCAGTACTCGTTGCGGACAGTCTTACCGGTGCTAATGGTACTTGTTTTCCCATTTCCACCAGACACAGCATGGAAGGCAACGATAAGGTAGCGCACGATGAGGTCGAAAACAATCTCGACGAGGTGGAGGGCGATAAGAAGAAGAAGAAGCGTGCCCAGAAGCGATACCAGGTGATATTCCGCGGCCCGGAGGAGCCCGAGCTGGATGAGGATTTTAGTCGAGGGTTGGTTGTTGGTAAGTGTGGATGTTTATATTTTGTTACTGAAAACCCGTAAACGAAGTTATGGACGACACCAGGACCTCGGCGTTCTAGAATTCCCAAACCTCAAGTTCAAGTTTCGTTCCAATGCTATCGTCTTTGTGAGATCGTACTTAGGCTATGTTTTCTTCCAGAGTCCACTGAATGTCCACTGCTAGATGCATTCGAGAGGCGATGTCGTGGAGTAGACGTGCTGAGCGGTGATATCTATCAGGAGCTTCTTCCGGCTTGCGGGGCCCATCAACTATGCTATCTATGCGTAAGTAACCATCATCTGCCCATCTGCACGAATGTCACGCCATGTTTAACCATGTATTCCTGAAATTGGTACCACCTTCCGCAGGGTGTTTCACCGAAAGTTTGTGACCTACAGTATCTCTCGGAGGCGGACAACATATGCGAGAACCAACCGGACTGCCAGACGACCGCCCGATCCGTGCTGATGATACTGCGAGGCTTTCCCGGGCCACAGCTTGGTCCGCGCGAGTGCGCCAAGAATCCCTGTCTCTACCGGGCCATGGTTGAGGTCGGTGTCGTTGTAAATTAAATTCCGTTCGAAACGTCACCGCCCGGAACGCATTACACACCTTCTATCTGACGATGATGTGACTCTTGATGTGAACGTTGTTAAGCTACTCTAAGTTTCTCATTAACGAGCACCACAAGCGCTCGGACGGTTCGGAAGATATTCGAACTGCGGTGGACTGCGGTTGTACAGTGAACGGTTTACTTACCCATGGGAGGCGCAATGTAACACACTAAGGCTACCGAAGAACAACGATGATCAGTATACCGAGAATAGGTCGCAAGTCGAGGAAGAAGAGATGCAACCTCGTGGAGAACGAGAAAAGAAACAAGCGGAAACATTCCTTCCCTTCCTAGTCGCTTTAAATTGTGTGCGCCCTTGCGCGCGCGCGTGTGTGTGTGTACCAGAACGGCTCACCTTATCGTAGCATTGGAGCTCATTTTTAATCGCATATCGATAACTATGTATGTTTGTTCAACACACGCACAAAAAAAAACCCCACACACACACACACACGTATGGACAGAAACGCAACCTCTTTGATGTGAGTAATCGGCGTGACGTTATCAACGATTTATCATGTGATTTTGTTATGATAATGCATAATGCAAGACTCTCACCAGCCGCGCCGTGTTGGAGCATATGCCGGCTAAAGAAAGGCTAAATATGTCACCATCCGCGCGGTGGTTTTAAAATGCTGCTACGTTTTATGCTCGGGCCGTTCTACTCCAACCTCGTTTGATCGTCCTTTTGAAAGTATATGCATGTATCGCTGTATAAGTAAGATTTTTGTCATACCATTATTTACAAACTTATAAAAAGAAAAACTGACAAAAGGATATTGAAGAAAAAAAAACCGAACTCGACTAGGTCGACACGACCTGATGCTCTAGTTGTGAGAAGAAACGGAGGAATAAAAAGGAAACGAAAACAGAAGAAGCTAAATATACATATACAACTATATTATACTGGATGTGTACGGGATAAGTTTCTGAAACAAATAAACTAATAATTTACAAACATGAAAATCTTAAACATCTAAATCTAAACAACCTCCCCCTCCCCACCCCTCTGGCCTGACATTGTGCGAAAGTGTGCAAGTGGAGAGCGAAAAAAGGTGAAAAAGGAAAAGAACCACTTAAGAAAATACCCCCCGATAACGAGCAAGAAGGTAAGAAAACCGAAGCAAAACAAAAAACAAACAAAAAAAACTTACAATCCCGACAATAAGAAACAAGACGACGAAACAAAACAATAAAACATACATACAAAAATGTGTTGACTCGCAGGCGAATTGGCTGTATGGCTGGGGTCCTTGTCTGAAGCGCATAAGCGGAACGGAACTAACACTAATGGAGGGGGACACAAATACCCACACAACTTTGGCAGACAAATTCCGATATAAACTACTACGAAACTGAACTGAGTGCAGCTATTAGTTTTACATACTGGTGAAGTAGTGAACAGTGGGGTTGATAATAGTATGAATGAAAATAATAACACAAAAAAAATCAAGCATAAACAAACATACATAAAAATATTCTACTACAAGTTTTCCCGTACTACAAAAACCCTCCCCATCCAAACAGTCGATCGGTTACAGGCACGATATGAAGCTAGCAGCTGATAAGCGTTTAATAACGATGTGGAACATAAATGTGGAATTCGCTACGCCCAATAACCACTCAGCTGGCACGTTGGCGTTAGTACTGAAAAAGAAAACTAATTTAACGAATGTGTAATGGCCGAGGGTACTTAACAGCAAGAGCAGTATGTGTAACTTGCGTTGAGATTTACTAACACTTGCAACTGTACGATTGACACTTGTGTGACACCCCCGAACAGATTATTGACACACCGAACCACACAAAACAAAACCGATCGACCTAAACTACACACGAAGCAAACGAAGCGAACGAAGGAATGCATACACTAAACAATCAGAAAACAGAGACAGAAAAAAAACAGTCAGTATTTGTTGCAATCTAAATAAACTTAATGAAACCCTTCCCACAATAGTTGGTGTATTATGATGACTTGTTATTGTTATGATTTTACTGAAGTTGTACTCGGGAGAATTTCTCCTATATATTCCTATTTTTCTATTCTGCCTCCTGTTCACTGATGAGTCTCCCGGCTAACAGTGAGCTGCTAGTGGTGAATCCCTGGTCCACACTGTACCCGCATCAAATGCGGGAACGACCGCGATACTTGAGTGCTATCAATGAAGCAATGACTGATGATAGCTGCAGCGATAAGATAAACTTGATACAACACTCACCGTGGGCAACCCGTCACAACCACTCTGCACCGTACGCGTCAGTGTACATTCGGATGTTAGACGGACTCTTTAATTTTGCCGCTGAAATACCCGGGAAATGTCGTCTGCTAGGGTTCCACCATCTCAGCAGCAGGAATTCTACGGCCCGGATACACCAACGTTCGATCTGAGCTGGGACTATAACTACGACAGTACGCTAGCTGCTCCACCGAACAATGTGCCACCCGTCGGTAAGAAGATGATTAGCTTTAGCCCATTTCCTGTGGTGAATAACACCTGTTCGATCCATGTCCATACACAGTGCACAGTGGCGAGAATCGAATTATCACCGCGCAACCACAGTCTCAGCTTCACAGTGAACGCGATGGTGGTAAGTGGGGGACGCATTGTGTCAATATTCGAATAACACTAACTTATAATCCGGTGTACCATTTACAGTCAACCTGCGAATAATGCCGCCCCAATCGGGTGATCATATACAGTCCATCAACAGTCCCTTCCTGACGCCTTTCTCACCCCGAGCCGGGCTAGACTTTCTGTATGGGCTTCCGTCCGTGTTTATACAACAGAGTTACGAACTTAATGAATGTAAGCCACCGCGAGAGAGCGCGAGAGCGCGAGAGAGAGAGAGTGACCGTGTGTAAACACCGTCCGCCTCCCCTTAAAAAGCTACTGATAATCCCCCTTTATCGTGTACAGTACTATCAGGCGTCTCATCGGATAATCGGTTTACAATAAGAGGACCTTCGAACGAGGCACTTTACGGCGCGTCGGAAACATCCGACCCGAAGGACCGCTTCTGGGGCTCACTGCGTCCATTCAGTCTAACGCTGGTGGATCGTAGCCATCAGGAGGTGCTGCTGTTTAAGAAAAATCTCGGCTGCGGTGTGTTTTGTTGCTTCTGCAAGAACCAGTTCCTGGAGGTGTGGGCCAGCCCGGGCGAGCTGATCGGCTGCATACAGCAGGACTATGGGATACTGTCGCAGGAGATCATTCTCATGAACAGTGATATCAACACGATGTTTCGCATCCCGATATCGTTCGTCAATGCGATACGGATGCCGAAGGAGACCCACTTCCGGGTGCTGGACCGCGATCGTATGACGCAGAAGGGTACGATCACGCGCGCCTGGAACGTTAATACGGCGAGCTACACAAACAACATCTACTACTCCGATCCGACGATGGACGTCAAGTTTAAGTCGCTTTTCATAGCGGCAGCCTTCATGTTGGTGAGTGCTGTTTGACGAAGGGGACTAGATCTTTATTGTTATACGATTTTTCTTATCTTGTATCTAGGAATATCTATACTTTCAATCAAATTGCTGTTAGGGCGAACAGCATGCAACGTGAATTATGGATTTATATTTAACGAATAAATGGCTTTATCACCATTACAACATATCTTGTAGGTATTTGGTACAGTGAGACAGCAAATGCCTCACTTCTTTGCTTTGATAAGAAATAAAAACATAACATGAATGGTTCAAATATGGTACTGTGGAAGATTTATTGCGCTACAAGAACAAAAAACATCCCGAACGTCATTTTAATGTCAATTCATTTTCTAAAAATTCTTAGTACATTAATATTAAGAGCAAAGGTGTCACATTATGACATTACATCCCAATCAAATTGCACTCCCGGTAGCTATTAAATTAACTCCAAAACCTGAAAGTTCCCTGACAATGCTTTTAATTAAATTGGAAGTATGAAATTATTCTTCCTTAGACAAATTACTAATATCATGGTTGTTTACACATTAATCATAATATTTAATGTAACTCGATATTTGTCCGTGTTGTTGCACCCAGTGTGCAGTGCTACTACGTGGGCAGTTTTTAGTACTGTCAACTCATACTATCAATGATACTATTTTTTTCATACTATTCCGACATGTTGTCATGCTATAGAAAGCCAATAGATAGATTTTGTGTATTCCTTAACATTTTACATTAAAGATAAATTAAATTAATTCCAAAATCAGAAAAATTATTAAATAAGAGGAGCCTTTTCGAGAGAAGCTGTTTTAAAGTTGTCGCGCAGTGCAATGGAGGCGCCCAGTCACGCAACGTTCCTTGTGAGCGACTTGCCTCGTGCGTCGGCTGACGTTTGCTTGCTAGACGCTTTGTTCTAATGATCTTTTGTTTTCTAACGTTAGCAAAGGTGAACTTCTTGATTATTCTCGTCATTAAAAACACGACATCAAAGAGGTAATGAGGCCCTCAGCTTCTCAGCATTGTCCTTTGTATGAATACCCGGTTCAATAAAATGTATTTATGCAGAAGATGTTCCGATCTATTAAGCCTTCTGTTTGAGAAAACATTATTATCTGTTTGAGAAAACATATTATTTTTAGGAAGAGTCAGCACTTTTAAAATGACATCATATTATGGAAAAATTTTCACAAATTAAGAGCGAAACAAGAGAATACTTACGTGCCATGCAGTAATAGCTTAGCAAGTTGCAGATAGCGTTTGAACTTATTTCAGTTCAACATCATCGTCTGCCATCTTTATTTGATCTTCCATCACTAGAACCGTTGGTCGACAGATAGATTTTGGATGGATTGTATGTCTCACACGCCCTATAAACGTGCTGTACAGCTCAAGCTTCGCCCTTCAGTGCAAAGTGGTTTGAGTGAGCATATTATTTTAAGCTGTGAATAGACTGGGAAAGCGTTAGTAAAATCAACAAAAAACATCAACCATCATCTGGGTCCGTTTAGCATTCTCATAGATTTATTTGACTGATAGAATTAAGTACAACCATAATCGCAATTATGAGGAATAGTCAACACAGGGACATGAAAACTTAACTGGTTTCATTTCACTAAACCTCCGTCAGAAATGGTATGTATGCAACCGCCTGCATAGCACGTAACGTACGATAAATGCAATCCTGTACCGGTTACAGTGCGCCCCTTACTTTTTGCGCGCTTTTGGATTGCGGTTTTCCATTGCCAATGCCTACTAAACCACGATTAACCATGGGCATTCCGCCCCGAGTACCGGTTACGTGATGTTTTCATATGTTTACCTTCTGAATAATTGCTTCTAATACGCCGAAAACAACCAGAACCGAAACCTATGCAAGGATGGTTGTGTGTGTGTGTGTGTGTGTGTGTGTGTGTGTGTGTTTTTTTTTTTCTTCTTGTATGTTTTTGCTTCTTCTTTTGGTTCAATATTTCTTTTTTTCCATTACATTACTTCACTATTCCAACGTTTATAGAGAACGGGACTTACGGATGAACAAGGCGCGATTAACCGTTTGGGAGTACTTCGCAAAAAACACATTATCTACTTATTATTATTGCTACATGGATGTACATAATGGGGCACAATGACACGCCGGTTGCTTGGATTGCGTTCGTTCACTGTCGGTTGCTTTGGGGTTTTTGTGTGTATCCTTCCGTTCGCGTTCTGTGTTCCTACACGTACAATATTTGCACTAACTGTACTAACATAGCAAAGGAGCTGCTACCACAAAGAAGAAGATAAGAACAGATAAGTGTGTGTATGTGTGAGTGTGTGTGTGTTTGCAACTGTATGTACCTTTGTCTGATTTTGTTTGTAGTTTTGCGCGTTGAACAGGTCACAGGTGTAATTGCGAATACGAGTTTTTGGTAGTTAATGTATGTATGTATATATATATAACAGGTGGGCTGATAATTGTTTGGCCTATGACAGTAAAACACTTTTTTTTGGCCAAATTTTTTTTTTGTATTCAACATACGTCCCTTCAAGGATGATTCACCAATTATAGCGGTCTTTCAATTTTTCGATACCATTTTTATAGTAATATTTGCACCTTGCCTCAAAAAACGTCTTTGTTTCGGCGATCACCTCTTTATCCGACGAAAATTTCTTCTCAGAGGACATCCTTTTGGGATCTGAGAAATGGAGTTAGTCACTGAGAGCCAGATCTACGAAATACAGTGGGTGGCGAAGAATTTCGTGGCCTATTTCATGAATTTTTGCCATTGTTTTCACTGATTTGTTGCACGGTGCGTTGTCTTGACGAAACAAAACTTTTTTTTCTTCAAATGCGGCCGTTTTTTGACGATTTCGTCCTTCAATCGCTCCAAAAATTTAATGTAATAGTCGCTGTTAATGGTTTTTTCTTTCTCAAGATAATCGATGAAGATTATTCCTTGCGAATCCCAAATAATTGACGCCATAACCTTGCCAGCTGATTGTTGTGTTTTCCCCCGCTTTGGAGCAAGTTCATCGCGTCCAGTCCACTCGGATGACTGTCTATTGGACTTTGGAGTGAAGTGGAGAAGCCAACACTCATCCACAGTAACATACTGACGCAAAAACTCGGATTAAATTCGCTTAAACAGCTCCAAACTCTGCTCCGAATCATCAACTCGTTGTTGTTTTCGGTCAAATGTGAGCTCGCGCGGCAGCCATTTTGCACAGAGCTTTCTCATATCCAAATACTCGTGAACGATATGTCCAACACGTTCCTTAGACATCTTTAGGGTGTCAGCTATCTCGATCAGCTTCACATTATGGGTGTTCTTAATAATTTTGTGATTTTTTTAATGTTTTCTTCTGTAACCACCTCTTTTGGGCTTCCACTGTGTTCACCGTCCTTAGGGCTCATTTTACCACTTTTAAATGTAGCATACCAATATCTGATGGTTGATTTTGGTAGAGCAGAGTCCGAAGACTCTTCATCAAACCAATTTTTGACTTCAACTGTATGTTTCCTCTTCAAAATCCAAAAGTTTACCATTACGCGAAATTTCTTCTTTTTCATAATTACTCAAAACACAAAAGTTGCGTCACACAAAATGCTCTAGCTCATTAGGTTGTGGCCCGAGTGCTGTCAAATTTGGACAGAATTCGTTTGAAGGTTGGTACAAACGAAATATGATATGGATAAAAATCTTCTGGCGCGATAAATGTGTTAGGCCAAACAATTATCAGCCCACCTGTTAGCTTTATGTATGCCTATATTTATGTATGTATAATTGTTTTGAGATTTTTTGTTATGCGTTTTCCATTTCTTCTTTCTTTTTTTTTAATTCGATAGGGGTATTGTAGGAGCGTTTGAGGTTTGCGAGAAATTGCACACTTGTCCGGCCCTGTAAAAGCTGCTCCCTTCTTTTCTTGCCCCGTCCAGTCCATCGCTAATGTACAGAGCGGCTAGTGTCGACACGTTCACATGCAATCATCAGCTCATTCTCGCTGCTTTCACACTGTTCGCAGCACTGTTTAACATTAATCGGCTAACCAAATGCGTAGTATCGATAACAAATCACAACGGTCACCCACTGGCAAACACAATACAATCTCGTCTGCGCGCGTGAACAGTACATCAAAACAGTCGCTAACCTAACGCAATTTCCCTTTCGCCGCGTTCGATTGAACGAAAGGCAGACCAAGCAAATACCGCAAGCTATGGACACACACGCTAAGAATATTGACTCTCCATCGTCTTGCGCAAACACATACACACACACACACGCGCGCGCACACGCATTCACTAACATTACTAAATGCACTAAGCGCTAAGGTGTTAGGGTTTATATGATTTGTTCCAATTTGTTTTGTGTTTTTTTATACAACTTACAGCTTACAGCTTTCACCTTCTGCAGCAAGAACCAGTAACAGTGATCGCTACCACAAACGCAGATATTTTGAAGCTATAGAACCGGTTTGAAACTCCTAGCAGTAGATGATGGCTGAGTAAAGGTTTAGAGGGAAAAACGGGGGCGACATCCCAACGCGCAACCGAGGAAATCATACGCGAGTGTTGCAGCATTAGGTGCCTGCTTGTTAGAATATTACTCTGAAAGGCCTTGTCCATCCCCGGAACTGGATGCGATTTCCCTACGGTGCTGCGATATTTTAGGTTTTCCGCTCCCATAGTGCTTAATGTATGTATACACGGATCCTTCTATATACCATCCCGACGCAGTTATATTAGTTACGTGATTGTGTGTGTTTGTGTGTGCCGTCTCCACCGTCATTTGATCTTTCCGCAAACGAATCCTACCAATGTTTTTTGCTAATTATTGTGTTATGCCGTGCGCACTGGAAACATTGTATGCGAATGGATTTTAGCGAATAGAATGGTCTCAGGAAATAACGCACGCACAGTTTCCTGTCCTATAGTTCCCACACTTGCCCTTTGCCCGTTATTAGATTCGTGTACCGTTCCTCCTGTTTGCGCTAAACTTATCCGTGCTAGATTATTCCATTTGATTTGCATAACGCGCGCGTATCGAAAGAGGGACGGGGAAGGTATTTGATTAAAGTGGTATTTGATGCGCAAATCACGCAAAACTAAACAATCGAAGCAGCACAACATTTGGTTTATCTAAGCGAACGAAACCAACCGCATCGTATGTGTGTATCCTACCCGTGCTGTAGATGTTTGGTAGATTGAGTAATTATTGTACGTTCGGCAAATATAGTGCTTGGCGGATCGTTTACGCACGCGGTAACGATCGCGTACTTGAGTTATATGTATAATGGCAACGTTTGGCCACCCGTACGAGGGCCATCGAAATTTTCTATATGAGTATAGTCTGCTAGATGCTAAAATCTTACATCGTGTTTGTTTGTTTTTTTGTTTGTTGTTATTTTGTTCAGCTGCAACCGTGTGGGGTTTGTCTTAGATCGTACTGTTTATTCATTTGTTTTTTTTTGTTTTGCTAAACTTCCTTTTGTCACTTATTGTTACTTTTCCCATTTTTCCAACAGCGCTGCTGAGAGAACTGAAAACATACCCCATACAGACAATCCCTATAGCTGTGGTTTGGGTTTAACAAAAAAACCAAAACTTCTAATCAATAGTAGTAAGGTAACGCGATATACTAGGCATTAGGCTTGAGTTTTCTTTTTCATTGTGTGCTTTTTCGCCGGGGAAAAGCGGAAGGAAATCTCTTTTTCTTTTGTTTTTGGGTTTTTCCCAAACAGGTGTACGGGATACGGCAGAAAGATCGAACCGGGATCGAAAGAGTATCGCTCTACACGATTTTAGTGTCTGGGTCGGTGTACAGTGCAGTAGAGAGCAGTGGTAAGGAGGGAGGGGATGCATGCATGCATCGATGGGTAATGTTAAATGCAAACAAACGTAACGGCCTCCAGCTGTGATATGTTTAAAAATTGATGCAATTTTTAATGCCACTACATGCGTTCCAAAACAGCTCGAAAAGAAATGTCCCTTCTTTTTGTAGTTGAAAGCTACTACCAAAGCCGCAGCTGAGCAATTGGCATTGAGCTGTACCGGACCGGACACAGTCACAGTCAAGGGGACATGCCGGGCAAAACAATTCTAATAGGAGTTGTTTTTTTTTTTTAATTCTCAACTAGATTGGTCGAT